>NC_142928.1:151934689-151967189 GCF_046866305.1 Octopus bimaculoides
CTCTTCTTGCATGTATCTTAAATATTTTGCTTTTTTTATTTCTCTATTTTTTTCTTTAATTTCTTGTTTTCTGTCTTTACCCCCCCCCCCACCACCACCACAATCCACTGTTTATATTTTCCATGTAGTTGGTCGATAGAAGCTATATCGCCCCAATAAAATATCTGTTATATATGTTGTCTGCAGCCACCGATTTGTTATTCAGCTCATAAAACAACGTTTCTGAAATAAAAGAATGTAAAACAAGATTATGGATTAATTTGACTAACTCTTACTTTTATAACAAGATTTACAATAAGAAAAGAGAAATAAATCAAGTAAATATAGTTGCACGAACAGTTTTGCTTTTTTCTAATTCGGTGACTCGACAATATAACCTATAATGAATTTATCCATTGATTGAGATAGTATAATTCACAGAATATTCCGCTCTAGTAAATAATGATTCTTTTTTTATTTCATTCTGGCGTAAGGCCATATACATATTTTAAGAGAGAAGCAGTTGATTGAATTGACCCAATTACTTAACTAGGATTTATTTTCGACTCCTAATGGATTAGTGATGCCAATGTTAGCGAGATTTTCAGAACTTGACGTAATGTAACTTATAACTAGAAGTTCATAATTCGCTGCACTGCTGGACCTAATACCTATTTCCTTTAGAAAAAAAAATAAGGGCTTTCAAAACTGTAGAAGTTTTCTGCGCTACACGTTTTCGGTGTGTCTTTATATGTGAGTATTGCATGCATGTATGTCTTCCCCAACACTTCTCTCTCCCTCTTTCTCTCTCTCTGTATATATATATATATATATATATATATATATATATATATATATATATATATATATATATATATGTAAAGTCTGTTAAAGTCTGTCATACCGGCCATGACGAAGGGAAATAGCCCTGAATCTCGAGTCGCCTTTATATATTTATATTTATATTTATATATTTATATATTTGATCCTTTATATTGAACACTCAATATTTCATCTACATTCAATACTTTCTTTCATGGTGCCATCCATTTTTATGTTATTTTATTTTATATTATATATTGTATATTATATTATATATTGTATATTCCATATTCTACACCCCACATTAGTTCTGCAGGAATATAAATAAAACATAAAAAGCAGACAGTGTTGGAACTCTTTTAAACAAAATAATATATTCCTCTATACACAATCATACAAAAAAAACACCTTTTTTGTATTTATTTTTACTCGCATATACACATATATATATATATATATATATATATATATATATATACATATATATATATATATATATATATATATATAGTATTGGATTAGATTGTCCATTTCCAGTCCACTACAGGACGAAAGACCCAGCATGCTCCTCCCACCACGGTCTGATATGTAAGCCGTGAATTTGAGCTTGAGATTATACTGAGATTATACATGTTTTGGCAGAGGGGTGCAATTGTTATACTCATACTAAGGATTAGTTAATTCTATAACATTAACCCCAGATGTAGACTGTTTATATGTTTAACTATGAATTGTGTGCGGTAAATATTCATGAAAGATATCTAGTTTAGTTCAAGAAATGCGATGTGAATGAGATTGATTACTTTGGGAGACATCCAGTGTAAAACAGGGTAGGTATTTTGTTAAGATAAGTATTATGCTGTTGTATGTGGAAAGGATCATGCATCAAAAATTACTCCGCTAATTTTAGACTGCACATGTATTTTTACGTCGTTAATGAGCATTCAATAAACCAATCTCTCTTTCTGTATGTGTGCACGCGTGTATATATATATATATATATATATATATATATATATACAGAGAGAGAGAGAGAGAGAGAGAGAGAGAGAGAGAGAGAGAGAGAGAGAGAGAGAGAATAATTGATATAACTGCAGTGATAATTCACCACAATTCACTGACCTTGGAACCGAAAACGTGTTAGTTGGAATACTACAACACGATGTTATATGCAGAAGT
This sequence comes from Octopus bimaculoides, assembly GCF_046866305.1. Taxonomy (NCBI): domain Eukaryota; kingdom Metazoa; phylum Mollusca; class Cephalopoda; order Octopoda; family Octopodidae; genus Octopus; species Octopus bimaculoides. The sequence goes on from NC_142928.1 coordinate 151,936,670, forward strand.
ACTCATTTATGCCATTTATCCTTTCTTATATATGAAAGACTGAAACTCTATGAATGTACATGTTCATACAGGCTCACTTGTAGAGAGACATGCTTACACAGATTTACAGATTCGTCTAAATATATATTTATAGCTGGATCTTTTTAAACTTCTTAACAATGTATCGTATTCTGTGCTAATTTCTTTCAATCTCCAAATGTGACGGACCAGTTTTCCCTGTTCTGAACTGAAAACTGCCTTGTACTTATAAAGATTTTACGTGAACGTACTTTCTACTATTACCTATTGTTTGGAATATTTTCATTCTGAATTTGTTGATTTAGCATGGTTGAGGTAATTTCGATTTCATAAAGGATCGATTCTATGGTATTTATCACGTTTCAAGATCACGTTTCAGTCCTTCCACAGGAACGGTATAGAGTATAATACTTGACTTGCTAGAAATATGTATTTCCATCTTGAAAGAACATCAGTTAGTAATATTGCTAAGGCTACTTTTAAAAATCCTTCAGTATAAGTTGCCTGAAAATGCTTATGTAGAAGGACTAGGCATAAAATTAAAGGAATGGTGTTGGAATGGAAAACGTTTCTCTGAATACTTTTAGACCGAGAGAGCATTGTATTTATGAGGTAGGAAATCCCATTTTGTGCAGCTGCCTAAGCTGAATTGTTTGTTTGCGAGAAATGAAACGTGCGGTTTAAGTAGAGAAGAGTGTAGTGTAATATATGTATAAATATGCTGTATTAGTGTAGTTCAATCTCATGTTGTGTAGCGTATCAAAGAAAATAAAAAACGCAGAAAAAAGAAACAATAAGTTACGGAAGTGATGTATAAACTTTGTTGCGTGACCAAAAATATCTCAAATTTTAGCGTCATGTAAATTATTGTTTTGCAGAAATGCATAGACATGACTATAACACTTTCTGAAATCGTAAAAATCTCAGAAATTAGATAAGAAACAAATATTGTTGCCAAAGAGGTTGCTTTTACTATCGTTTTAAGCTTCCTTGATGTAAAGAAGTGGGTGTCGCAAATTAGATATAAGCTGAAAGCAATGCCGTTAGTCCATTGATGATCTTGAAACGAATAGACATTACATGCTATACTATACTTTGTTATTTCTGTTGTTTTTTTAACCTCAGCGTAACCTAGAGCAATCGGATCTATAATTAAAAACATTTCAGCTGTATCCATCCTGCCTTTAGAATAATATAATCTAAGGTATTCTTCCTTTTCTTAAGACGGTGGGACTATTATTTAATGGAGTTTGGGCTATTTAAGGCAGATCTATTTCTAAAAGTTTAAGTGACCATATTATTTCTGTAAAAATCACATACTTTCTACCTGAATATTACATAATAGTATTGTTATATTCCAGTAGCGCAAGCGGTGTCTCTCTTCTGTAACAAAAACTATCTAATCCCTATCATAAATTATACAACTGAGCAAAAGTATTAAAAAATGGTTTTCTCAGGTATCCCCATAATATTTAGCACATTATTTAATATTTCTACGAGATGAAAAGCCAACAAAGCAGCTTCTATCCCAGTACTAACCAAAAAAAAAAAGCAATTAAATTTCCATTAAATCAATGTATACTATTTAACGAAAAGGAAAAGGTCATAACAGATAACATTCTCAAAAAAGTAGATGAAATGGTTATTGCTAGAATTCTTTTGATCAGGACTGATCTGTGTTGAACAACAGTAATAACAAAATGCAAGAAATGTTAGTTGTGATGTCCATTCCTTTTCAGAAGCCTGCAAGATGAATAGAAATACTTATATCAGATAACGTGTACACAGGAACAACTGGTGTCATTTCTTTTTTTTATATTACAGACCCTTCTAAAGAATATTATCATTTTATCATCTCTGTTAAATATCTCCAAGTTGGTTTCATTACATCTGAAACACTTTAGATTCACACCACCACCATCACCACCGCCAAAACCACCACCGCCACCACCACTAAAAGACAAAAGGCAAAAATAGAACAAGATCAATAACGAATTGTGTTAACATCAATGGATTATCAATTCATAGCTCTCGATATATTGCTAATTCGATATAACGTAATTTCTTTTCCTCTATTCACTGTTTTGTTTTCCCAACGCTTTTAAAATTCACCGGAAAATTGGGTGTTGTTCATAAGATTGACTTTATAATTCTTTTTTTTTTTTCGGTTCTTTTATATATTTACTTATATCATTTTGCTTTTAACTATTATTGTAAAGGAAAAATGATAAAGCAAATACATGAATAGAGATATATTCCTATATGTATATATATATTATACTATATGTTTGTATGCCTATGTTTGTATTAGAGCGATTAAAATCTCTTTAAAATAGAAAATGATAGATATTCTATTCTTTTGTTATGCCATAGAAAAGTATTGGAGAGAATTTTTTTTTTTTTTTCGATAATGTCAAAGGAGATTGTGTTCATAAAATTTTGTATTCCCAATATTATCACTTGAAACAACAGCAACGAAATTTAATATTAAGTTTCCACAAATTATTTCAACAAGGATGGCAGAGTTGAGAAAAGTGTGATACGCCTTGTGCCACAAATGCCTACCAATTATAAATGTGTAAACATACAAGAATACACTCGTCTGTATTTATACCTTTTTCCTCTTCACTTCATTTTTTTCATCCACTTCTCTTGTCTTACTTCCACCATTTCTCCTCCCTCTAGTCACTACTCTTCTGTTAGTATCTCCCCTTCACAGAGAAATGTTTCGGTTACACACTTTTTGCTTGTATTTGTAGTGAAGTATTTCTTTTACGTACGTGTTTTCTTCTTATTAAGAGGTATTTTAGCGATAAATGCAGTCATAGTCATTTGCGATCTTCAAACAGTGTTCACTACCAACAGGGCCGGATTACGTCCCATAAAAAAACTTAAGTAGCAAAAATGTTTTGGTGCCAACACCAATGTATGTAATTCAAAATATAAACAATAATGAGCAATAAAATAAATTTTTATTTTCCAAAACAAAACAAAAACCTTCTGAGTTGATTTGGTAGAAACTGAAAGATATATATATATATATATATATATATATATATATATATATATATATATATTCATATATGTAAATATATATTTATATATATATATATTCTTCTAAATATATATATATATATATATATATATATATATATATATTCATATATGTAAATATATATTTATATATATATATATTCATGTAAATATATATATATATATATAAATATATATATATATATATATATATATATATATATATATATATGTGCGCGTGTGTGTGTGTGTGTGTGTGTGTGTGTATGTGTGTGTGTGTGTATGTATGTGTCTTTGTGTGTATTTGTACCCCACTCACCGTTTGAAAACCGGTGTTGGTGAGTTTACGACACCGTAACTTAGCAGGGACATAAGCAGATAGAAAAAGTACTGGGTTTAAGAAATAAGTTCTAGGGTCGATCTGTTCGACTAAAACCCTTCAAGGCGGTGTTCCAGTATGGCCGCAGTCTAATGATTGAAACAGGTAAAAGATGGAACGTAAACCTTATTTTTGGATACTTCCACTTTACTTATATTTGGAAAGATTTCTACGTTATTTTTTATTGCAAAGTCTCTGATAAGATCCTCACTATGAAACCATGAACACTGATATTATACTTTCGATCGAATAAACCACTTCGACTATTATTTTAGAAAGTTGAAAGTGATTCTTTTTGTGCCGTAAACTATTTACCTTTTCTGTGGTGCCCCACTCGATTGATACCCTAAGCATGTGCTTATTATGCTTAATGGTTAATCCAACACTGGCTATCCAGTGGACCAGTTGCAATTAGAAACTTCTAAGCACTGGAGATTGTTCTATTTCTTTCAAATAAATTGAATTCGGTGATCTGGTTCTTGAATCTCACCAGAGGTTTATCGATAAATTTCCTAGTCAGCAGTACATGTATATAAAAAAGACCCAGTTCACTATCCATGCTTCCTAACTCCTTTGAAAGATGTACAAAATTAGTATTCTCTTCTTACACTCCGATTTAATATTTCTTGATATTCGAGTCAATATTAGACACGTTGTATGAATCTACTCGTCTCTTATGCCTGGCACATTCTTTTAGTAATTATCACAACCGTTTTAGTAATTTTATAAATAATTTCACCGTCGATCCTTTAATGTATTCATGTCACAATTCCACGATAAATCACTACTCTTTGCACCCTACACATTACTTTTCTTACCTTTCCTAATTCGTGTAATCTTTGTTCTTATTTTTTATTTCATTTTAGTTCTTAGTACTTCATTGTTTATCGCAGTAATACCATCTTTATACTTCATATTTTATTGCCATCTGTGATGAGCGTCTACCTGGGCAGTATCAAAGCTATAGCTTATCTGGTGTCCCGATGTTTTAAGCGTGAACATGTCTAAGCGAGACTGTAAATACACGGAATCCTGCCTGTCTATCTGTCTATCTGTCTGTCTCTCTCCCTCTCTATCTCTCCCTCTCTATCTCTCTATCTCTATCTATCTATTTATCTATCCATCATCTTAATATATATATATACATATCCATCTCTCTCTCTCTCTCTCTCTCTCTCTCTCTCTCTCTCTCTCTTCTCTCTTTCTCTCCGTCTCTCTCTCTCTCTCTCTCTCTCTCTCTCTCTCTCTCTCTCTCTTTCTCTATCTATCTATCAATCTATCTATTTATCCATCTTTCTCTCTATCTGCATATATATATATCCATATACGAGTTGCATTCCAGAAGTTTTGAGATTAAGAGGCAGTCATAACTGTCCTAAATTATTGTAATTATAGTATATCATTAGTATATATCGAATAAGCTTACTTGCAGACCATTTCGAAGCTCGCTATGCAATAACATCTTATGTTAAAATTGGGCAAAAACGCAACTGAAACTCATGAAATGTTCTATGCGGCTTATGGATTAACTTTAGCGAGCTGAATATCTAGTTTTCACTTGCAGAAGAGGTCAGGCAAGCAAGTCCACCGGGAAGCTTATGATGACCCCCATTTTCTATAGCAAGGACATCGTTTACATCCACTAGTTTTCCTCTGACCACACGGTCAACAAAGAATATTTTGTTGAGGATCTGAAGGAGTCCAGGAAGAGATTTCGTCTCAGAAGGCCAGAGTACCTGCACCAAGACACTGTACCAGTCCACAATCCCATCCTGGTAGCCAACTTTGTGTCAGAAATGGGCAGCAAAATTGTCCCTCATCCTTTTTAAAGTCTAGATCTTGCTCCCTGTGAATGTCGTTTGTTCCCCTAGCTGCAGCAGACGAAGGAGGCTGTGACAAGTTTTCTGTACACATTCACTTTGTAGGACTTCCGTGGGGCCTTCACAGAGTAGCTGGAGTGATACATGTGCAAAGAAATCTGAGGATCTTTACACAGTCATCTTTCTCCCTATCTCTCTTTATACATACATACATACATACATACATACATACATAAATACATACATACATACATACATACAAATATATGGACAGAAATGTATGTATACATACATACAGGTGCATGTAGTTACAAATATATGGACAGAAATGTATAACATGTGTAGATGTCTTGGTATGTTATTAAGTTCATGAAGCCATCTGAGTAAGCGTGTGTATCCGAGCATATTCCGACATGCATATAGTACATAAATGCATCGTCACGCTTTGAGATAACTTCCACATTTTCAAGACTAAATTATTGTATTTAAACGCGTGGATGAACATGCCATTGCTGGCCTATTTTCATGCACGATGCGTTGGTATGCATTTATATGTGATTGTATTTCTAAAGATATGTTCACGATATTGTATGAGTATAATTATTATGTGTGATATACACATGGCAATGCATATATATGCATATCTATATTGTAAATACTGATGCCTCAAACATTGATGTAAATTTGTACAAGTGTATGTTACAATTTCTCCGTATCAGTCTGCATACGTGTAAGCGAAACTAATTTCTTTCTTTAAATCCTCACTATTGTTGAGATTGATCTACCTGGTCCATATTTAAAAGAAATCTCCCAATCTACTGCTTGAAGCATCTGCCACTTATGCGAGATCTGAGATGAACGACTAACCTGTGTACCGGCTCTTTGTGGCATTTATTATTTTTCACAGAAAATATACAAATGAATGATGAAGTTTAAAAATACTTGTTACTTGTTGATCATTTGGAATCTTTTTCATCGTACATTTGGGACTACATGATCCAATTTGATCATAGAATCAAACATTGGCAACCTGATATTGTAGAGGTAGACAAGGGAGAAAGATCGCGCCTCATCATAGATACCGCTTGCCCTGGCGACAGTAGAATCGTCGAAATGAAAAACGACTGACGGGATAACAAGGTCACGAAAGAAATCAAGACGCTGTGGTAAAAAAAAAAAGTGTATATTGTTAAAATAAATGTTGGTGCCCTGGATAGTGTGAGCAAACAAGACAAAAAATTAAATAAATTGAATGGAAATTATAGAAATGAAAATGGAGTATATATACAATACAACATTACTTGGCAATGCAAGGAGTCTCCGCAAAATTTTCCAGACTTGAAAAGAGTGCCACCTTTGGTCAGGGGAAGTGAATAGTTGGTATTGTAATGACAACTCTAGCAACGCGCTATGGTAGATATGAAAAATAAATCTCTTTTATTACTCAAAAACGATCGAAGACATTAAAATATACGAGATCACTAGGGGTTACAAACAAAGAAAAGATAGTTCAGGCGTGGCTAAGTGTAAGAAATTTGCTTCTCAATCAGATGGTTCTGGACTCAGTCCCACTGCGAGACATTTTGGGCAAAGTGTTTTCTACTATAGCCTCGGCCGGCCAAACCTTGTGAGTGGATTTGGTAGGCGGAAACTGAAAGAAGCTCGTCGTGTATGCATGTGTGTGTGTGTGTGTGTGTGTGTGTGTATCCCACACCACCACTTCGAAACCAGTGCTGGTGAGTTTATTTTTCTTATAACTGATAGATCCAAAAATTCCATCTGTTCATTTATATTCAAAGTAGTTTGTTTTTCAAAAACCTGCGATATGAACAGACCAAATATTTGGAAACATGTAGCAGTCGCTACTACCTTTCTGGTTGTTCATATTGTCGTGTCAGTCTGCCGAATGACATTTGAGTAATTAGAACATTTTCTTCTATTAATTGTTGAATATAAAGCAATTATCATTATTTTTAGTACAATTAGTTATGTATTTTATTTTTGTGTTTTTTTTTTTATTTATTGTACTGTTTTGCCGTGACATGATTATCTGTATTAGCTAGACTGAATGTCAAAATTTAATATGCGTAATTAGAGTTTTATAAGTTTATGAACCAAGGCTTCTCAAGTGTTTCATTACTTATAACCTCCCTGAAACAAGACATGCTAAAGAACTTAAAGACAAAGATTGATAATACGCAGTATCTATGGAAAAGGAGACGAATGTATTAACTATTACTTCAATGTGTGCAGTAAACTAGCGTAAAAAGAGTATTTGCGCAGGTATGACAGTGTCGTTAATAGAGTGTACTGAGAGGTTAACTGACAGCGTGGAATCAGTGAAAGAAAAGTGGCATGAACACGATCCATTTATTATTCAGGATTTTATGAGATGTGTCTATAAAAATTGACTGTGCTATTAAAAGAAGCAGATCAAATGCAATCGTGAGGAACAAAAACAAAGACAAAGACAGTGTAAGATTTTGCAAAACCATATGATAATAAAGTGGATATCAAAGAAATAAAGAAGATTGAGAAATATCAGGATGTCGCCAAAGAGATGATAGATGAAGACAAAGGGAACAATTATTTATGTCGCAATTGTTGCACGTGGTACAATACACAAACTGCTCAATTAGAGGCTCTAGGATATTGAAATTGAGACTCATAATCGAACCTACAAAAAGGGCCATCCCCGATTCAGCAAAAAACATCCCTGCCAAATAAGATGCCGTAGCTTTTGAATAACACCATCACCATCACCACCAAGAAGAAGAAGAACAACAACAACAGCAACACCCATAGACGAGTGAGATGGGGAACAACCTATTTCCTCTTTTAGTTCAGTAGAATGATAAATTGTTTTCAATAAGAGTCTGTATTGTTAGTTTCTCCTATAATTGAGCTCTATTCGGTAATTAACTCATCCACATAATTCACGTTGCACTACAAATGCTTGAATCTGTCTGAGATTTTGTTTGATTTTTCAAAGGATACAAATTTTCAATTCACTGTCTTCCTCGTCGTCTGTATCTCTCCTCGTCTTCAGAGGAAGGAAGTCATTGTTGTTGTTGTGTCGACGCCCCCAGGCGAAGAAGTAGGACTCCGAAGACATATAAATAGAGATAGTCTGGCCGTGGTAGGAGTGTTGAGTAGCAGCTGTGTAGCAGTTGAGTAGTAGTCGAGTGTTGAGTAGCAGTTGAGTAGTAGTCGAGTGTTGAGTAGCAGTTGAGTAGTAGTCGAGTGTTGAGTAGCAGTCGAGTGTTGAGTAGTAGTCGAGTGTTGAGTAGCAGTTGAGTAGTAGTCTAGTGTTGAGTAGCAGTTGAGTAGTAGTCGAGTGTTGAGTAGCAGTCGAGTGTTGAGTAGCAGTTGAGTAGTAGTCGAGTGTTGAGTAGCAGTCGAGTGTTGAGTAGTAGTCGAGTGTTGAGTAGCAGTTGAGTAGCAGTCGAGTGTTGAGTAGCAGTCGAGTGTTGAGTAGCAGTCGAGTGTTGAGTAGCAGTCGAGTGTTGAGTAGCAGTCGAGTGTTGAGTAGCAGTCGGGTAGCAGTTGTGTAGCGGTTGAGTAGCGATCATCCAAAGGTGCTAGATAGCAGTAGCTTGAGGCATAACAGTTGTTTTCTGGTTCATTTCACTGCTTTGAGGATCGGTTTCACTTTATTGCTTTTAAGCTCTCTCCGTAAGTTTGGAATGTTTTTGTTATCATTACGCCCATCTTATTGAAAAATGATAGCGTGGTGTTGTATTTGGTTAGTTAATATCATAGGGATCAGGCTTAATGCTATAGTTTATAATGAGAGTACATCTCAGCTTCACTGTTACCTTAACCTTAACAGAGATAGAGGCAGAACAGATCTCCCTTCTTCTTGATCAACTCTTTGATAAGGAAAATGGTTTATCTTCTCCACAGAGCCGTCGCATAACTTTTAGAGGCTCACTGCAACTTTTTGTTTCGAGGTCCCATCTCTTCAGTCAAAATTCATAATCTACGCACCTTTATTATCTGCAAAATTCAAACGTACTCCCTTACAGCTTGTTGTATTTTAGAATCATCACATCAGAGTCTGCTGTGGTGATTTTAAGATACAACACATAAAAAGACACTAACGGTATATCTTTTTTCTACCCCTCTGTAGATAGATATACACACATACGTACACACACAAACGTCTGTGTGTGCGCTTGCGCGTTCACACGCACACGCCTTGTTTTTGTTACGGAAAGAATTTTGTCTCCAGTGTTTATTGCCTTAGGAGGTCAAAGGCCACTGTTCTGTGTAAAAAGTGACCAGCTTTTCAACAACGTCAATTAACAACGCCATATATATATATGTATGTATATATATATATATATATATATATATATATATATATATATATATATATATATATATATATATATATATATATATATACAGAAAGAGAGAGAGAGAAATGAATAAAGAAAGAGGGAGAGACAGAAAGACTAAGAGAAATGTATGTGTTTGGTACACGTCTATCTCTCTCTCTCTCTCTCTCTCTCTCTCTCTCTCTCTCTCTCTCTCTCTCTCTCTCTCCCTCTCTTTCTTTCTTTGAGCTGGCCAAAGCCTTGTGAATGGACTTGGAAGACCGAAACAGATAAAAGCCAGACGTATATATGTGTGTGTGTGTATATATATGAATGTGTATACGAATGCCTGTGAGTGTATGTTTGTATGTATAAGTATACATCCCCACCTTTCATCACTATTGCTTCTTTTTCTTGTCTTTTCTCTTGAAATTGTTCTTATTTTCATTGCTTTGAAATTCTTTCGTTTTTTCTTTTATCTCCCTAGGGAATTCGTTGAAAAGCTTTTTTCATTTACTTTTTTTGTTTCTTTTAAAGTTATTTACGGTACACCCTCATATTTTTTTCCTCGTCTGACTTGAAATTTTCAATTAACATCTTAACCAAAGTAAACAGCCCATGTATGTAATTTGATCTTAACATGGGGCCCCTCAGTTGCTGAGGGGTTGCAGGGGTTTAACGACGGCCCTGCTTCTCCATCAATTCCGAAGTTTCCACTGGTGGTACTTACTCAAAATGCAGCTTCTGTTTCTGTTGTTGATACTGTTATTCTTAATTTTTTAAACCCGCAAAATTAAAAACCTTCATGTATTTTAGCCACAAGTTGGGCCTTCTACCCCGCACTACTAATTTCACGGAATTATATTCCTGTACCTATGAACTGTGGTTTTGTAGGTTCATAAAGACTTGCATGTCAATATCCCCGCATTCGACCAAATTTCGTTCCTCGTCACTTCGGCTCTGACAAGCAGCACTTATTACATCACAAAGGCGACAAAGAAGTAGGTTTAATTATTGGCCATGTCCCTGATTGTCAGTCTTGTATCGCATTCCTCGGCGTACTATGACAGAAGTGTATTAATGGATATGGATCGTGGCTTAAACCTCAGTTCCAAAAAACAGGCAGATAGCAACGTTATTTATTTTGTTTATATTAATCAAGCTGGTGTCCTTTTTTTTGATAGTTGCTTTCACAATGTTTCTGCAGCTGTACGCCCCAGCCTTCTTCAGGTGTCTTGCATTGAACTCGGTTGTTGTATCGAAATACAGATACAAGAAATTCCGATACAACAACCTATTTCAACACCTGAAGAGGGCTGGAGAGCACAACAGCCGAAACGTAGAGAAAGCAACAATCAAGATGGGAAAACCAAACCGACAAATATAGACAGGAGACAACATATAGATTTCTCATCTCAGAAAGCTAGAATTTTAGACAATAATATATTTAATTTTTTTTTTTTTTTCAATGGAAAAAATATTGGCCTACACATCGAGTAAGACCCGTTTTAATTGAGTTTTAGAAGGTACACAAAAGTACATCAACTTTCTTCGTTCCTGTTGCTGGAGAAAATCAAGAAGGGGAAATACAAGAGAGAGAGAGAGAGAGAGAGAGAGAGAGAGAGAGAGAGAGAGAGAGAATACAGACTTGCCAGACTTGCACGTTCAGTAAAATGCTACTCAGTACCAAACTCTCCGCCACCGATATTTGTAAACCTCCAAAGATACTCCAGTGTCTGAAGCACTAGATCCATTATTATTTTGGGGAGATTTGTATTCTTGTTTATAATCATTTGTGTGCAAAAGCGCTCCATCGGTGGGCACGAATACTCGCACGGCGATCCACAGAACGAACGCCAACTGATGGCGGCGTTGGTGGCCACAGTGGCCAAGACAGAAGAAAGAGACAAAAGAGAGAGGACGCGTTAGTGGTGGGCGCGAGGAAACGAGTACACTGTCGGACGGTACTTTTTCCCCCTCTCTTGCTTTCGTTGTCGTGGTCAGTTGTCTCTCCACGCCACTATCTGTCAACTGGAACCCTTACCGTCGTAATCGATGGTAAGAGTTCCAGCCGTGTGGGTTTCAATATGTATTTTGTAAGTTTTCCTTAGTTATGCATGACTTAACTCTCCATATCAAAAACATCGGTGCACTTAAAGTGTCCCTTTACCTGATATCTTTCATCTTTTACCTGTTCCAGTAATTAAATTGCGGTCATGCTGGGGTAGCACCTTGAAGAAGAATTTTAGTGAAACTAATGGACTTTAGTGCTTATTCTTTTTTAAAAAGTTTGATATTTATTCCATCAGTTCCTTACGCCGAATCACTAAGTTACGGGGACGTAAACACATCAACACCGGTTGTCAAGCAGTGGTTGAGGGAGCACTGACACAGACATATCTATAAATACATGCATACTTACACCCACACACACGCACGTACACGCACGCGCGCGCACACGCCCGCGCACACATACATACACGCACACATACAAACACACACACACACACACACACATACACACACACACACACACACACACACACACACACACACACCTATATATACATATATTATGGGATTCCTTCAGTTTTCCTCTACAAGATTCACTCACAGGGCTTTGGTTGTCCGAAGGCTATAATCGAAGCCACTTGCCGAAGGTGCCACCCAATGGGACTGAAACCAGAGTCATGTGGTTGGGAAGCAAACTTCTTAACATACAGCTACCCTTGTTTATCTCGGTTCTGCATATGAATCACTCCAGTGTTGAATTTTACTCCCCCAACCCGACGAGATGAATCTAAGGAAGAGAAACATTGTACTGTATGTCGCTTATGCCAAAAGAAAACGTAAAGGAGCATGTGGCAAGCTTCTGGAGACTATTGTTTACAATACTGCCTTCTGTGTTCAGTGAGGTCTTTCTGACTTCATCAAATAATATAAACAACATGAAATATTTTCGTTCACCAAGATTTTTACGTTTGTAGTTTTTTTTTTCTTCCTCTTCAAAAGATGATATTATTTGAGTAATAAGCGAATGCCACAAAGTAAACGTGAAATGTTGGTAAAAATATTCTACGTGCAAGTTTGAATTCCTTCTAGATGGATTTTGTCACCTTACTTTGTAAAGTGTATAAAGATCACTCAACTACGATGACGTTCTGAAAAGTTCTTGGCTTTGGGCAACAGAAAATGCAGGAGGATCCGTTACTAATGATTTTATTCAACATATAATCCCCTTTCAGATTCACACACTTATTGCAGTGGCCCTTCAGATGTTCTACGCCCTGTAAAAGAACTCAGAAGTTTGAGCCTCCAGCTAGGCCTTTAAGTTCCTTAAGGCCGGGAACTTTTCAGCACCTACTTTGCGTATAAATTATACATATACGCATTTGCGAGTTAGGAGATTTTCACTTCTTAATAGCGCTGGGTTCGTGTGTTTCCGTAATAGTAGAAGTACTCAAACAACAAATACAACAAAAACGAAACATTTCACTAGCACAAAAGAGATTAGAAATAAATGAATAAATTACGGCTTTAATATTCACCGTTCAACTCCAGGTTTAGGAACCAGGATTTAATTTATTCCGGTTGTTGCTCTTGAAAATACTAGGGTTTCCACTTCACCTCGTTTTCTCTTTTAATGTAAATTTAAAGTTTTGTATCTAAGCAACGAATAATTTGTCTACTTTCCATGAACTCCTGGTGATTAGAATCTGTTAAACATTCTTGGTTTCTCTTTGAAACCATTCCGTTTCACTTATTCCGTTGATTCCCTCGGGAATGACATGAACATTACCATCTCCCATATGCTATATCCTATAATATATAGTGAAAAGAAACCATTATTTAATTATATTGGCTAGAGCTCACTGTGTTGCTTAAATTGATGTAGAATTTTGTCTGTGTTCATTTGCAATTCTCCAGTGAAAGGTCTTCTCATATTTTGCTAATGGCCTTCTATGCAACATTATCTACTTGTAATTGATGCCTATTGAATGAATGCTTATTTTTGCAATGAATTTATGGTAACATGCTTCACAAAGATTTGTAAACAAGAGTTTAATGATGTGGTATCTGAAATTTAATGATTGAAGATTTAAATAAAATCTTTAATGAAAAATTTCTCAGACATTGTATGCAAGTGGGCATCATCCTGAGATTAAGCTGCTTTGTCAGTTAAAAACAGCCACTTTTAATAAGAGTAAGAGATGGTGACTTATTTTCATTAAAATAGATCTCAATTTTGAATAGCATACATATATATATATATATATTCATCTAGGTACAGATGATGAACGTACATTTGCGAAGCTTCAAATCAGCGCCAAATTATACTCAAAATTAGTCAAATACATAGTAGTTTTGGAACTCTACTGACACTAGGTTTTCACAATTGGTACATTTGCAGAGGGATTTTGAGTGAACTAAAGAGAAGTTGAGTTATATAGCTTTAGTATGACCGGGACCTTTATATCGTTGGTGAAATACAAACACCAGGCTTGGAGACAAACATTTTCTTCCGTTCTTCGACGAAGAGTGCAGTAATAAGTACGTCAATTTAGGTTTCTCTAAGTTGTGTAATTGGGATATTTTAAGGGTACTGCAATTTTTAGATTATTTTGGATTGCTATATTGAGGGAACATTTCTAAGAAAAGAATTCAGTAAAAATTCATTTTGAATGAAGTGTAAGTAAAGTGGGCTTAGCAGATAAACTCCATGAAATAGGATGAGAATAAAACGTGTATGGTGCATATGAATCTCTGCACCTTAAGTTTATGAAATTGTTTTCATTAATTATATTTCTTTAAACGTCCGACATGAGGTTGTGATAATCATATAACATTCTTAGATATTGACCCATCTTCAAATAATATACTTATACTACATCAGTTTACGTCAGTTTGATCGCCAAACGTCATCAAATGTATTATTTCTGGATATAGGCATGGTTTCATGATTAGATTTAAACTACATTAATCAGATAAGTAGTATACTTTCCACTTGCCGGTAACCCAATCAATAAGTTCAGCACTGATACCAATATAGCTGTCGTTAGTGAAAGGTAACTTCAAATTACAACAATAACAATATAGAGGAGGTAGAGGATTGCCACATTTAGATTAGAATTACCGTTCTTATTTCGTATCAAACCTGCCACTTTATATATACAAGAGTAGTCGGGGTAGATGTTGATGATCAGTATTCTACAGTGGGAGCAAAGACGAGTACAGGTAGCCAGAGCCAATATAGAATTCTGCAACTATATATATATATATATATATATATATATATATATATATATAAGTGGAGGCACCCGGCATTACCCGGGAATGAAATTGTTCCTTATATATCAAATGAAAAATGCATGTTCATTCACAAATGCAGCCAAGTCTGTGATGTCATAATGTATCTCTCTTGCTATGTCTCTTAAGGCTAAATCACTAATTTGGCGGTTTGCTTTTGGCAGTCCAGAACCAGACTCTTGCAAATGTTTGCCTCCCATGGCCAAAACTTGATCCTCACTTTCAATCAGTGCTTGGTTAAAAATTGTTTCAGAGAACGGAATATTGATATCTGGGTTTGCCTGTTGAACTGCATGCTTTAAATCCTCAGCCATGTCCTCACGATGTTTCTTCCAAAGCTGTAGGGGATTGCCAAATTGACACATGTTCAGTATAATTGCAGAATGCTACGGATTTCTTTGGAGAATCTGATACTGATGCTGCAGTCAAAGCACGGTCCCCATGCTCATCATTTTCTAAAAAAAAACCTTGTTGATAGCATGCTTTCCTATAAGTTTCACATTTACCCTCCTCGAATCTTGAAATGATTTGGGACCACATACTTCATGCAAAAGGAGCCGTAAGTAGTAGCATTCTGCTTGGCTTGCGGGGACATTGTAAACTTTTGCAAGATCGTCAGCCGCACGTTTCCTGTTGTGCTATTTATTGTTTCTCTAGGTGTAATACTTGGGTAATTGTGAGTAAAGGAGCTTTCTTGCAGATTCAACTACTTGACACAACTTAACTAAGGCAGTAAGGGTAGTTTCTTTTGGAGAAAGTGCTTATTGCATGGCTCTTTGTTTTGTAAAGATAATCCTGTGGTCATTCTCTAGATGGACACTCAGATGAATGATGGCTGGGTGCCTCTCATGAATGGGAAAATTAAAGATGCACCAAAAGGTCTCAATGGTACCGATGTATCTTCCTATGTTACACTGTGCATCTTGGTCGTTTTTATTTATCTGCTGACTGTCATTCTACATAAGAGTGTATGTTGCAGCATTTAAACCTTTGTTTATATATAATTGCAAACGTACTTAACAGAGTTGCAGAATTCTATATTGGCTCTGGCTACCTGTACTCGTCTTTGCTTCCACTGTAGAATACTGATCATCATCATCTACCCCGACTACTCTTGTAGAGAGTGAGAACATTGTTCCCGGAAACATTTCCAAAAATTAAAGTGCGGATTAAATGGAAAAAATAAGTTACGTGAATATCTTCAGAAGGCTGGTTAAATGAAATGGCGAATGTGGAACACTCCACGCGCGCGCGTGCGTGCACATACAGGCACGCACGCACACGCACGCACACGCACACATAGACACACACATACTGTATCAAATATCGGATGAAATGGGCGTGCGTGAGAGAGAAACGGTGTGTTGTAATGTATATGCACATACATAAATAAATACTTAGACATCTTTTTGTATATATATGTGCATATGTGTGAGTGTGAGTGAGATAAAGAGAGAGTGAATGCCACTTAGACATCACTCTCTCTCTCTCACGCATACATACAAAAAGATGTATGCTTATGTATTAACGTATGTACGTATACATGGCAACACACCCCTTGACTGACTGACTCTCTCTCTCTCTCTCTCTCTCTCTCTCTCTCACTCACACACACACGAATACACACATATACATAAATGTATACAAACATACATACAAAAACACAAATGTGCATGTATGAAGTGTGTGTGAGAGAGAGAGGGAGAGAGAGAGAACATTGCAAGCAATGGATGAAATAAAAAATGAAATGAAAACAATCATATAAATAAAAGCTCGTTAAAAACTATCATGTACCAAATATTTAAATTTGTGAATTTAGTTAATATTTCTTTCAGTAATTTATTGTAGTTGCTTGCAAATAGCGAATTGAAACTTGAAATAAAAACCTGAAAATAGAGAGTGAGAAGTTTTGCAAATGAAAACGGAAACTTTCACCGTTTCTACGTCCATATCGGAAGTTGACATTGATAAACCTTTTTAAAGAAGTGAATCATATATATAAAGGAATATTATTTATTTTTCATTAAAAAAATTAATTAAAGACCCTATTATGTATCTGAAGTCAAATTATTCATGTATCCCAAGTATGGAAGCAAATCGTGCAGCTGTTTTCTTGTAAAAGCGAATACACACACACACAGGTCTATTTTATATCAGAATATATATATATATATATATATATATATATATATATATATATATAACGATTGTAGATCGAAAATATTGTAAGCATATACATAAATATTTCAAATACACTTACTAAACTCGATTTGAATATACGAGAAAATTATAAATTTGAAATATAAAACTTCATCTGTGCTTATTTTTATATTAATACAAAGACACGTACGTATGAAATATTTGGCAAGCCTTTATGTTAATTAAATGAACACACCACAAAAACAAAACAAAAAAAATTCATCTCCCAGACATTCTCATTGGTGATTAGATTATTTACAGTCGTTGGAAAACTTTTTTTTTTCTATATCATTATCACCAGAACACGAAATCTTCAATTGTGACCCGGTAACCTTATAAGTTTAAGCAAATAGTTTATTTTCATATTGATTTTCCTACAAAACCTCAAAATATCTGAATCATAGATAAAGAGAAATGATATTTTGAAGTCTGAGGTTATGATAATGTTTTCCTTGCTATAGAGTCGCATGAAAATGTCCATAGATTTTGCAAGGATACTCCCACTGGTTAGATCGATATATCTGCAATTCAATTTTAATTTTTACGGCTGGTTGCAGAAAATGTGTGGGATGCGATACTTGACAGGAAAAATAAGGCAAACTGTTTAACATAAAATGGACATGGTGATATACTGAGGCAAATACTTTGTTTTTAGGAGTGGCTGTTTGGTAAGTAGCTTGCTTACCAACCACATGGTTCTGGGTTCAGTCCTATTGCGTGGCACCTTGGGGCAAGTGTCTTCTATTATAGCCTCGGGCCGACCAAAGCCTTGTGAGTGGATTTGGTAGACAGAAACTGAAAGAAGCCTGTCGTATATATATATATATATATATATATATATATATATATATATATATATGCGTGTGTGTGTGTGTGTGTGTGTGTGTGTGTTTGTGCGTATGTGTGTGTGTGTGTGTGCGTATATAGATATATATGTTTGTGTGTCTGTGTTTGTCCTCCCCAGCATCGCTTGACAACCGATGCTGGTGTGTTTACGTCCCCGTAGCTTAGCAGTTCGGCAAAAGAGACCGATAGAATATGTACTAGCCTTACAAAGAATAAGTCCTAGGGTCGATTTACTCGACTATAAAGGCAGTGCTCCAGCATGGCCACAGTCAAATGACTGGAACAAGTAAAAGAGTGAAAAGAGAGTAAAAGAGTTATGTGGTAGTTGTTTTCAATCTCTGTCACGATTTGAACAGTGCAACGATGAAAGTTGTTTCATCCAAACCTATCACAATCGTTCAATGGCGTAGTGGACCCAGAATAACAGTTCCCATTGTGGTCATCTTTATTAGAAGATAGGATTCTATTTCTTGCCGGTTAAACGACTATCAGGACGCTCCCTCTTTACTTCCGGTTTCTTCAGCAGTGAATATGCATAGAAAATAAATCAAATACTTATTTAATAGACCAGACCGGAAAATTCATAAATGTTTAACTTCAACAGTAGATTAAGAGGTATTAATGTCTTTCTTGAGTGTAGTAGAGACAGAAAAAATTCTCAATGTAATAAGCGAGAAGAATCTCTTTGGGCTTTAAGAAATTGCTGCTAAATCTTCGTCAAATTATGTTTGCAGCATAAAAAGGACGTTGGATTATGCAGAACTAGATAGTACTAGTCATTGCTATAATTTTCGGACAAGGGTTATCACTTCAGGATAATCAACAGCATCTGGAAGCAACTGAACATAGAATTTTATAACAATGAGAAGCTAACAAAAGTTAAGGGAGGTAACTCAGCAATATAAACGCGTGAATATTCACTCTGACTAAATAAATTACATTACTTACATCTGTCTGTCTCCTCTCCCTCTCACTTTCTCCCTCTTTCTTTCTCCCTCTCTCTTCATTTCTCTCCCCTCTCATTTTCTCCCTCGATCTCTTCCTCCCTCTCTCCATCTCTCACTCCATCTTTTATAAGTATGCGTTTAGCATATGTACGTATATGTCTGGGTGTTTATGCGGTATATTATGGTTTTTAAGTGTGTGTGTATGTGTGTGTGCTTGTGTATATATAAATATGGCATATATGTTTATTATATACATAAGAGTGTGTGCATATACATACATAGAGACAGACAGACAACCGAACAGACAGACGGACAGACAGACAAAAGACAGACAGATAGATACTTAAAACATGTATATGTGTATGTCTGCGCGCACCTGTTTATATTTAATGACTATAAGCGCACGCGTGTGTGTATATATATAGATATACATTTATGTGTGTGTGTGTTTTGGGTGGGTGGGTGGGTGGGTGGTTGGGTGTGTATGTGTGTATGCGTGTGTGCGCACGTGTGTGAGTCTGTATGTGTGTGCGCGTGTGCGTACGTATGTTTGCGCATGCTTATATATAGACGTATATTCGTATGTATGTGTGTGTGTGTACATATGCACGCACACACACACACACACACACACACACACACACACACACACATATGCATGCCCATATAGAAATATTTATGCTCATGTTTGTGGGTATGAGTAAGTGTATATATTAATCTATGTACGCTATGTATACACACGGACGCATATATATATATATATATACATATATATATATATATATATATATATATATATATATATATATATATATATATATATATATAATCCCTGTGTCCACTTCCTGTGAAATAGATTAATATTGAGGAAATGCTTTTATTTTGATCTTCTGTTTTTTTTTTGTTTCGCATTTCAATATAAATATTGATTTATAACACTGGCACAACGCCACACATATTTCGGGGATTAGGTGGGGTATATAATTGATCATATCGATTCCTAGACTTGTATGGTTCCATATTTTATCACCCATCCCCAGAAGCATGAAAGAAAAAGTTAACTTGGGTGGAGTTTGAACTTAATAAATGTAGTACAATTATTAATGCGCTACTTTTTGGCGCAAGTGGTAGAGCAGTGAACAATATTCCTTTAAATATAGTCATATTTCCCTTTAAGTTCTGAGTTTGATTCTTACTTAACTTAACCTGCATTTATTTGTACCACACTTGGTAAATAAATATTAATGAAATAAATGTTTGTCACGTGAATTTATTAGAAATTAATAGTTTTTTTTATTTTTACTTTTTTTCTTTTATTGCTTTGTTAATGCACTTTTCCAAACACACGAATATGTTGATGCTACATATCTTTTCTTTGTCTTTATTCCTCTTTTGTGGAAATTTGTTTTAGCTTCTGTGCTAAGCGTCATTCAACCCACATGTTCTCTTCCAGCATATAATGTAGTTTCTATTAAAATGATTTTAATTTGCGTGCGCGTGTGTGCGTTTGTATATACAAACATACACACATACATGCATATGTATGTATGAATGTATGTTTGTACTATGTATGCATGCATGCAAATATATATATATATATTCATGCATGCATACATGCACATATATACACACATACACAAACACTCTCAGACATCCATATATATGTATATAATTTACACACATGTGTATAGGTGTGCGTAAGTTTATATACGTATATATTCACCTACATTTATGTGTGCATAATTATATGTGTGTCTGTTTGTGCGTGCACATATTTATTACCAAGTCCATATATATATATGCATGCATATATATATATATATATATATATATATATACATATATATATATATATAGGCATGCATACATACATGCATACATAGACTTGCTTATGTGCACACACGCATATAATTATGCACACATAAATGTAGGTGAATATATACGTATATACACATGCGCACACCTATATACATGTGTGTAAATTATATATATATATATGTATGTATGAGTGTGTTTGAGTATGTGTGTGTATGTTTATGTATGTTTGCATACACATATGGATATGTATGCATGTATATCTATGCATATACATATGTATATACCTATGTGCATGCTTATATATATATATATATACACGCAACTATTGAAGATAATTTATAAGTTCACTGCGTACACAACCCTCTTTCAAACGTTTTTCCTTGCATTTCTCTTACGTTATCACCAACCTCTTCTCATTTCCTTCGCAGTCTCTGTCATAACCATCGTTTCTTATTTTTCTCTCATCTTCTTTATTCTTATCTCTATTCCTTTATTTCTTTCTCGCTTCTCCTCTCTTTTCACTTCTCTCTATTTCATTCTGTCTATTATCTTTCCCTCTCTACTCTATCTACAACAACATCACTATCTCAAACAACTGCGCTACTAATAAGATTCTCACTAATACTGACTTGAACAACCACCGCTTATTCTTCTTGTAGTTCTCCTTCTCTCTAGTAAACTGTTTACCTTTTTAAAAAATCCCCCCCCCCCCGTCTTCCTCGTATTATTCTCTCACCCTTCTCTCTTCCACTCTCTTTTGCTCTCGCTTCTTTTTGCCTCTCCACTCTTCCTTTCCTTCAGTCTCTGTATCTCTCCCTCTCTCTCTATCATATTATGATTGTTACCGGAATCGGTGCACCTCAAATATTTTTGAAGGAATTTATCTAAACACCGTTTTCTACCTTTAACTATTACCTTTGCATAAATATCAACGCGATAAAATACAATTTATTTATAACTAAAACGCCTGTAAGATACATAAACAAAGCTTTGAACGCCTACACAAGTACACACTCGCAAATGTATACACAGATAAATTTATACATATCCATATAATTATACATAGGCACACACATGTATATGCATACGCATCTAGATGCAGATATACAAACTATTAACTGATGCACACATATGCGTGCACAATTACAACACACTTTCTCACACACAGGTGCATGCACATGTAAATATATCGATGCACGAGTAAATTTCTATGTTTAAATATCTCCGCACGATTTTTCTATGTTGCATTTCCCCCGTATTCACATATGCATCATTGAATCCTAATGTTTAGCAAAATAGGTGTGCATGCGGTTGTTGCGCTTACTACACACGTGAATATAATTCGTTAAGAACTGTGCGAAACAGAAAACAAAATTATTACTTTTAAGAATCGAAAGTGTAAATATTCCGAAGTCTATGGAGAACGACCAGCATCATTGTAAGTTGAAAGCTTTATTATATATATTTATTCATAATTAGAAACAAATATTTGTTGTCGTTGTCGTTGTTGTTGTTGTTATTGGGATTTACCTTAAATTATGTTACCTGGGTTGCTCCGCTATTTGGGATTTTGTTATTGTTGTTGTTGTTGAAATATTTTCGGCGGTGGATGCAATGGGGCCGTGCAGAAGAGTTTCATTCTATATATTTTGTCGTAAGGTTTTTTTTTTTTATTTATTACCTATTTATTTATTAATTGCTTTTGTTGATTTCTTTTTAATCGATGGAAAAGGTGTTCATGGGTATTGTTTTATGTTTGCCGCTTTGAATCGTCTTCAACGATTCGGTCCCTTGTATATTAATTATTATTATTATTATTATTATTACTATTATTATTATTATTATTATTATTATTATTATTATTATTGGCAGAAACGTTAGCACGCCGTGCAATATGCTTAGCAGCATTTCGTCCGTCCTCGTATTCTGAGTTCAAATTCCGTCAAGGCCGACTTTTCTTTTCATCCTTTCCGGGTAGGAGTCGACGTAATCAACTTACCCCGTCCCACGAAATTGCTAGCCTTCTGTCAAATTTTGATAGCAATATTATTATTAACATTATTATTACTATTATTATTATTAAGGCGACGTGCGGACAGAATAATTAGCACACCGGACAAAATGCTTAGCGGCATTCCGTCCATCTTTCAGGCCTTGGGTCTATAGTAGAACGGATTCTTCTTCTTCTTCTTCTTCTTCTTCTTCTTCTTCTTCTTCTTCTTCTTCTTCTTCGCAACACTTTAATGCGTGTTTCTACTGCACCACCAGGTGTATATCATTGATCCTGAGGTGTGTATAACAACTTCGTTTGATTTAATTGACGGTACCTCGCCTCTTGCCTCCGGCGGCCTTGAGAATCTAAAAACAATTATACCAGAAACAATTGTTGCTGTTATTGGTGTCATTATTGTCTAGCGCCAACGCAACTATAGTAGAGCAAACATCAAAGGGCTTATAGATTGTAGCCGTCATTTTTAAAATTCTTTTTGTTTTATTTATTTATTTATTTATTTATTTATTTATTAACATATCCAGGTTTACATCATCCAGGGTCCCCTTTTTCCGGTTTTTAAGACATAAAGTTTGTAGTGAGGAACATACGGCTGTTATTTCTGGCAGGTCGTGTGATACGTAGATTTTCCTGAAAATGCAATGTCGTTGTTATAATCATTATTGTAAAGTTCAAACCCAAACGGGGTCAACTGTCTGTGTAGTTCAACAGACCATGATTGATAAAAGGATGACCAGATAAGGTGCAATGATTTCTAGTTAAGCAACCTTTAAGTTCTGAGTTGTTTTGAGATTTTTCCCCCTATTATATACTATACAGCCCCCTGCAATAAGAAGGAGGGGTCCAAAGTGTGCAGCCCTCTACTTGCTTTGAATACTAATGGGTCATATTTTCACACCCCATTCGTCACTTATGTTTTTTGGTAAAACATGTGCCTCATAAAACCACATTTGGCCTTTTTACTTGTGTGTATGATGTCTAGCACATTGAAAGGCATTCAAGGGTTATTGATTGGTAGCACCTTTATGACACTTAGTAAGGTGACCAATGGTATTTGTGGGTTCTCATTATCGGTCTATTCTGAGTTTGAATTCTGTCTCATTTATTTTTTCTTTTCACAGGCACTCGACGGCTGCACTGACATATCGACCCGGGTCGACATGACAGTGCACCCGTCGAGTATGTGAGTCGATTGTATCGAATATTCCCTTTCCCCACAAAATTTCTTGTCTTATTCCTAAATCAGAAACCATTATTTTAACCGATCAACCCCTTCTCCTCAAATTTTGGGCATTGTTTCATTCTTAGAAACCAATTATCATTATTACAAAGGTTGTTATGGCGGCGAGCTGGTACAATCATTAGGACGCCGGACAAAACGTTCAGCGGCATTTCTTCCCTCTTTAGTTCAAATACCGCCGCGGTCAACTTTGCTCTTCATCCTCTCAGGGTCGATAAAATCAGTACTAGTGGAATACGGGGTTCGATGTAATCGATTAACGACTCCAAAGAAAATTTCTGGCCTTGTGCGCATACATAGTATTAAGAAGATTGTTCGATTGCAAACAAGTTGGAGTTACACCTAAATATGGCTCTTAGCGTCCTGAGTTCAAATCACAACAAAATCGATTTTCACATCCCTCCTGAGTCGATAGAATAAAATACTAGTCATAGACTGATGTCAGCCTTATATACTGCATGCTTTATACTGAAAAACAAAAAGGAGTTATATTGATCCTAAGTCGAAAATCCTTATTGATAGTACTAAGCAGATGTGCATATATGTTTATGAGAACTACATAAACAACGTGCATTCAAATCTATCCGGGAATCTCGCATACTTTATCAGTTTCCTCTGCACCGATAAAATGCGTATCAGTAATACCCAGCGATTGATTAGTAACACCAAAATTCACTTCTTTATTATGCTTTCTGCTTATTGATAGTGACATTTCAGAATGTTGTAGTTACTAAATTTATGTAGGTATGCATGTACGTATATGTGTATGTATGAATGTGTGTATATATATGTATGTATGTATGCATGTTACATACATGTATTTATGCATGAATGTACGTATGTATGCATACAGCATACATGTATGCATTTATGTAAATATGTATCTCTCTATCTCACTCTCTAATCTCTCTATCTGTCTATCTCTTTCTCTCTCCTCTCTCCTCTCTCTCTCTCTCTCTCTCTCTCTCTCTCGCCCTCTCTCTCTCCCTCCGTCTCTCTCTTTATATATATATATATATATATATATATATATATGTATGTATATATATCAGCAGCAGCAGCAATCGGCTATCCTCTGTCAAAGGGTCGGTTTGCCGAGACACACCAGCTCCCTCTCTGTTACGCTGCATGCGTATGCTAAGTCCGACATACACAACATTCATACACAACACACGTACACATGCATAATATATCCCTTTAGCTCCCACTCGCTGTTGAGGATTACTGAGTATGAAGCACAATGCTTTCGCTAATTGTTTTAGATGCTCGTATCGTCGCGTGTAAAGGGAGACACCCTTTGTGACATACCACGCGTGACCCTGGTGAAAATCTTGGATGTGACAACTGGAGAAAATAGGGCATCGCCTCTATTGGGCATTAATGTATTTAGATTATGCTATATGTGCATATATATTAATGTTTCGTTGACAGTGACTTCGAAGTTATGCGGAGTATGTCGTTTATTCACACAGCATTAAAAAAAGCCTCTTATTCGGGGAAACTTGACTGTCAATCTAATTATGTATTGAGCTCAACATTTGCATTACAGACTTGTACTCAACAAGTACTCGTTAGATTTATCTATATAAGAAGGATTAAACACATACACACACACACACACATCTGTATATATGTATCTATCTTAGTATGCATGTATGTATACATGCATGCATATGTGTATGTATGTATGTATTTAGGAGCAGGCGTAGGTGTGTCGTAAGGAGCTTGATTCCCAACCACGTGGTCTTGGGTTCAGTCCCACTGTGTGTTCCACTATAGCTCCAGCCCAACCAATGCCTCGTCAATGGATTTGCCAGACGGAAGAATGCTTTTGAGAGTGACTTCGAAGTTTCAGCTAGTAAAGCCAACCTTGGATTGCAGTCCAGGGATGGCATACATTCTTGTATAAGAATAATAAATTTAGACTCTACAGAAGATTAAAGTATAAAATAACCCATCAGATTGATTTAAAATTGTTTTATAATTAAACGTATAAACAAATATAAATACACACACACACACACACACACACACACACACACACACACACACACACACACACAAACATAAGATTATCAAGTGTGCGGCAGAATATAGTCTGTAGATAGAGGAACCAATTCCAATCCTTTTCGACTTTAAATCCCTCCAGCAGAGAGTCGGTGGAGTGGTGGTCAAAATGCTTTACGCTATTGGATTTTATTTCTTTAACTTTCTGATTAAACTGTAACGGGACTCAGCCAGATATCGACCTGCAGTGAGAATGGATGTGATACTAACTAGGAGAAGTAACAGTAATATACTGTTTCAAATTTGTCAAGGGTTCCATTAAATGTGTAAAACTGGGCCTACACTAGAAATAATTGTACTTAATATTGATTTCAAATTTTGGCGCAAGATCACCAATTTCGGGAGAAGGGCGTTCGATTACATCGACCCCCAATACTCAAACTGGCTCTTATTTTATCGATACCAAAAGGATAATGGCAAAGCCGACCTCGACGGAATTTGAACTCAGAACGTGAAGGCTAAGCATTTTACCTGGCATTCTAACGATTCTATTTCGTTACTGCCCACAAGGGGCTACACACAGAGGGGAAAATCAAGGACAGACAAACGGATTAAGGCGATTATATCGACCCCCAGTGCGTAACTGGTACTTATTTAATCGACCCCGAAAGGATGTAAGGCAAAGTCGACCTCGGCGGCGGAATTTGAACTCAGAGCGTAGCGACAGACGAAATACCGCTAAGCATTTCGCCCGGCGTGCTAACGATTCTGCCAGCTCGCCGCCTTAATTGTATCAACTATTAATTAATAATTATGAAAATAAAGACAGGTGTTTATTTTTGATTACCTGTGCTCCTCTATAGGCTTCTATATACGCTCTGTGTTTAGTGTTGTTATTATTATGTGTTTTAAGTTCAAATCTAACGACGATGTTTACTTACCTCAAGATTCACTAAATCAATACCTGTTATGTACCCATGCTGTTATCGTTGTTGTTGGTATTCTCAATGTCGTTATCGTTGCTTTTATTGTTGTTGTTGTTGTTGTTCGTGGTGGTGGTGTCAACATTATTGCTACTGTTATTCCTGTTATTGTTCCTATTGCTGTAACTGTTGTTGTTGACGTTGTTACTGTCACTTGTTGATGTATTTATTTTTACTCAGGCCTAGATGAAAAACATACCAACCTGTGGTCCCAACCTGTCATGCTAAGAGATACGCAGGACTATATTATGTACCGTACCCTTTTCTCCCTTAAGATAACAGTGTGTGTAATTTACAGAAAATATGTTTGCTATTTCTAGCAGTTCTTTTGACCAGGTAAAAGCGCCTTAATCGGCCCATATTTAGACGTTCCCCCGTCTCTCATACAGACACTCACTAATTCCATTTTCTTTGAAGCATATCTAACATATATAACCTATTATTACTTGTAACATTTCCACACACCTCCACTTTCGGCCTGATTTATTTTCCCAGCGCTAACCTTTACAGATATCATTAGCACAGCCACATAACTAATACACCACAGCCCAGCACCCTACCACACACCCCACCTCAATTTTCATTATTTCCTCCAGTGCTACCTCTGTTAAGAAACTTGTCATCGTCATTGAACTAACTAGAATGCCTCAACACTTCTACACGACCTGCTAGAAATAACAGTCAAGGCCACTAGAAATTATATTCCCCAACATCTTTAAAGCCAAGAAACATTAGACAATGTAAACATAAGCATGATACAGTTGAAATAAACACGGGATGGTAAAGCCTGGGAGGCCTTTCACTATTGGTCAGCTCGAGCAGGGCTTAAATATTAAGGTTAACAGCAACACTGACATTATTCACCAGCCAATAAGAAAGCAACTTATTGTCGTAATGAGCAACGAAGGTACCTCTAGCGGGTACACA
Source organism: Octopus bimaculoides (assembly GCF_046866305.1). Taxonomy (NCBI): domain Eukaryota; kingdom Metazoa; phylum Mollusca; class Cephalopoda; order Octopoda; family Octopodidae; genus Octopus; species Octopus bimaculoides. Next base: position 151,964,527 of record NC_142928.1, read on the forward strand.
ACTCCCTAGAAATAGAAATCAAATTCCCCTCAATGCCTTCTTCAAAAGTGGACGGACATATTGGATAATACAGTTCCAGATGATACGCAATGTTTTATACACACACACACAAACACACACACACACACACACACACATATACGCACACTTGTAACACACACACATACACACGCACGTACATGTGTAAGACGAGGCAGTCACGTAGGGAATGTCGTTGATCATGGCTTTGCTTGATGACAACTAACCATGGTGTAAATAATAATCCTTTCTACTATAGGCACAAAACCTGAAATTTTGGAGTAGGGGACTAGTCGGTTACATCGATCCCAGTGCGTAGCTGATACTTAATTTATCGACCCAGAAAGGATGAAAGGCAAAGTCGAGCGCGACAGCATTTGAACTCTCAAGGGAACGACGGGCGAACCACAGCCAAGCACCTCGTCCAGCGCGCTAACAATTCTTTTCTACTATAGCCACAAGGCCTAGATTTTGTGGAGAGGGGGCAGTCGATCACATCGAACCCAGTACACAACTGGTACTTAATTTATCGATCTCGGAATGATGAAAGGCCAAGTCGACCTCGCCGGAATCTGAACTCAGAAAGCAACGACACGTGAACCACCTCCAAGCACCTCGTCCAACGCGCTAACAATTCCGCCAGCTCGCCGCCTTTATAGTGTAAACAATAATAATAGCAATTGTTCTGGCCACCGTACTAAGTCTTGCTAAAAATAACAGCTGAGTTTCGGTTCAGTTACTCCCGAGAGAGATTCATAAAACGATAATGGATTATAAATGTAAGGACACATTAGTTGGTAGTCCCAGATAAACCCTGAAACAGGCGGAGGCGGTCACGGCTGGAATAGTCTTCGATTAAATATCTATTCAGTTAGGGGTGCTAAAAGAGGTATACGGCGACGAGGCAATTTACAGCTGTCCCTGTCATCACCAGCGCACCTTAACGTCATTAAAACGCACTGCCATTGCACGTGTGCTACAACTAACCACTAACACCATCACCCATCGTAATACACTTCAACAGCACCTCTTGTAACATAAAAGAACACTTTCAACATCACCATCTCTACATCCGCCTGCACTACCGCATGCACCACAATCGTCGTTGCTATTATCAACTGTACCAGCACCACCAGCACCAGCACTACTACCACCGCCACCACCGCTATCATACTATCATTATCACCATCAATACCACTGTTTTTTACTGCTGCCTTCACTTCTACAGCAAGCATTATCACCATCACCGTTATTATCACTATCTCTGTCAGCATCGTCATCACTATTATCGCTACAATACCCTACCATCGCTCTATAACCAATACTACAATATGCACCACCATTATCATTAGCGACACCACCATCACCACCGCCACCGCCACCAACACCAACACCACTAACATTACCACCGTTACTACCATCCCTAGACCTCTACAATAAAAACTACCACCGTCACTGCAACTGTCGTTGTCATTCTGACCACCATCAATACCACTGCAACCGTCACCACCATCACCACCACTACCACTACCACCACTACTATCACTACCATCACGAATATTACCATCTATTCTACCACCACCACAACAAATACCAATACAGCTACCACCACAGCACTACCATCACCACCACCATCACCACCACCAATGCCACTGCTAGCACCCTCACCCTCAATATCACTAGCACCACCAATACTACCACTACTACCACAACGTTTAACATCTCCGAAACCAACACTAGCGCCAATACCACTATCAACACTACCTCACTTCTACCATACTCACTGCATATACCACTATGTCTTTCACCGCAACCACTCAATCCACCACCGCTACTAGCTCCAACACTCTAATCCGGCATTGAAAATCCACTTCACCAATGCTTCAACCATCATCATCAACATCTATACACCAACTACCACCACCACTACCATCTCCTGCCATTATCGTCTACAATCATTACACACCTTGTTCGCCCGCCCTCTTCTACCGCCCCTTCGTCTTCTGTTTCTTCCGTGCGGCCATCATCAAAAGTACCACTTCGACTTCTACTACCAATACTATACCACCACAATCATTAATTATTACCAATTATTACCACCGACAGTCACCCGAACGTGCACAACCCTTTATGATGATGACGACGACGACGACGATAATGATGGTGGTGATGATGATGATGATGATGATGAGGATGATGATGATGATGATGGTGATGATGATGATGACGATGATGTCGATGATGATGATGAGGATGATGATGTCGATGATGATGATGATGAGGATGATGATGATGATGATGATGATGTCGATGATGATGATGATGGCGATGATGATGATGATGATAATGATGGGTATCATTACCATTATCAGCATCGCAACCACCACCACCACCACCACCACCGTACACATCATCATCATCATCATCATCAGAGTCGTCTTCGTTATTATCAATTTTCTTCGTCATAATTAACCATTAACACATCCTTTTTGATCATCATGTTTATTTCCCTTATCACCATCACCATCACCACCATCATGATCATCGTCACGAACCTCCTCATCTTCATCATCATTATCATCATCGTCGTCGTCGTCGTCGGTTCCATAAATGTCATCAGCTGCTGCTACAAACGCAATCACCGA
>NC_142928.1:151972189-152024689 GCF_046866305.1 Octopus bimaculoides
GTTTATTTTCTTTTCGTTCTTGATTCTATTAAAGTCATTTTTTAAGAATGTTGTCATTGTCAGTATCTTTATTATCTAGTTCTTGTTATTTCTATTGTTGTTGTTGTTCTTCTTCTTCTTCTTGTGGTTAGTTTTATTATTCTTGTCATTGTCATTAGAGTCACTTATGCTTGATGTTTGTCGTGTAGATGATGTTTAAACCAGTGCAGCCTTTCTAATTAAAAGCATGTCAGCCATGTTCATCCTGCCTTTATTCAGACATTACGTACTTCATTGTATAGCGGAGAAAGACATGATTTGGGGAAGTATTTGTTTGCTATTTTTAGCACATCAAATGGATGTCAGATTTGTTTTGCAACCTTGTCTCGCGTTAACGATTACACTTGGATTTTGCTCATGTCACAGTTACTAATACTTCAGACCTTGTCGCAAAAGCTGCAGTTTCTTTTACTAATGATATCAACACGGTCGTTATTGCTGTTGTCATCGATGATATCCTTGTTGCCATCGTTGCTATTGTTGATGACAAACATATGGATGCTGTCAACACTGTTGGTATTGTTGTCATGTAACAATCATTACTACCATCACTGCTGAAGCTATTGTCAGTGTTGCTAATGCTATCATTACCGACATTAAATCATTGCTATTGCTGTCAGTAGTAATGCGATAGTTGCTCTCATTTTTACTACAGGTTTTATCGCTCATTCATTCATCGCAGTTAATTTCATAAGAACTTACTGTTTATTGCGATAGTTGCTGTAGTTCTTCACATCATTATCGTTATAGTTTGTGTCGTTGACATTTCCTCAAAGATCCGACTCATATCAACTGTCTTTGACCAAGGAGAACTTTGGTGGAACAAACCGTGTTCACCATCGGTCGTTTTTTGGAGTGGGGTAGGTATGGCATAGGACTACATTACGCAGCATCTTTAGATTTCTCATTTTAAAGCGGTTGGATCTGATTTGAATGATATTCAGCCACAATTGTTAGTAGAGTAAGCAACCAAATAGAGAATCTCTGAATTGTTCTCATTACTACAGTCGTTGCTTCTGGTAGTATTATTTCTTATTATCATTTCCAAGCCTGTACTTTATGTCATAGTTGATGCTGTTGTTATCATGTTCGTGTTTTTGCTTTTGATATTGTTATTCTTTTTGTTGTTAGAATTGTTCATTCCGAGTAGACTATAGTATGCAGTTAATCAAACGTTCTTCGTTCACCCAACAATATAGCCGTAACTTTCCCATATTTTGTTAATTTCACTGTGCAACAAATTTCAGGTTAAAAAAAAGTACAAGTTAAGTAAGACTTGTTTCTGGGTCAAAAAATTGTCCTGATTCTGATTCTGACCTTTATTTCCCCAGATTAGGCGCCGTTTTCCTGTACCATGAACCATATGCTTTATAATATACTGCATAATATTGCGTATCGAACACAAAATTGCAAATACTGAAAGTTACGAAAAAACAAAACACAAATTTAGCTGGTATGACAAAACATATATTGGTTATGAATTAAAAATACACCTGTCAGTTTTAACAACTTTTGTCCTTCTAAGCCTCTTGTGCGGAATGTGATCATTTTTTATACTCCAGCAGTAGTCTGCCAACATGCCAGAGTTCCATTTTCCTTTGAATCGTTGCTCCATCACTGAAATATCCTGATACAATCTTTCGCCATGTTCATCACTCCCATCACCAAGATTTTCCGCAAAAAAATCCAAATGAGAGTGAAGCACATAAACTTTTAGAGACGTGTTACATCCCATATCATGATAATGACTCAGCAGATCATTCACAACTTGTACATAGTCTTCTGAACAATGGTTACCCAGGAAGTTATCGCAAACTTTCCTGAATGATTTCAAGGCAAGCTTCTCTTTTCTCTTGAGATGTGTGATGAAGGTTCCAATAAGTACAATTTTTCCAGTTTGAGGAAAAAATCTTCTTTAATTTTAGCTTGACTCCTGGAAGGGAACTTTTCTGCAAGATATGCAAATACAGAGGGTTCCTTGTCCAAGGCTATCACAAATTGCTTAACTAAACCAAGTTTAATATGCAAAGGTGGTAAAAAAATTCTATCACTTTTCACAAGTGTACATGATGATATGTTTTCCTTGCTCAATTTCATCTCGGATCGGCCAATCCTTGCGTACATAATGTTCAGCTCTTGCTCTGGAATTCCATAAGCACAGGAAGCAGCAAAAATTAGTATAGCCAAGCTGAAGGCCAGAAAGCATGGCCACAACCTTAAAATATGCGCAAATATGCCAGGTATGGTCATCATACTGCAGGCTTGTTAGAATTGCTTTTAGATTTTCATATGATTCTTTCATAGTTGTGCTATAAGCTATGGGAACAGAAGGCATAGTGTTACCATTGTGTAGCAGAACAGCTTAGATGCTGTCCTTGGATGCATCGATGAAAAGTCGCCATTTGGTTTTATCATATAGTATTTCCAGTTGCTCAAAAAGTTCAGTGATGTCATTGCAAAAGCATAAGTCATCCTTCATGGTGAATAATGCAAGCAGATCCACTGTACGTTTTCTGTACAGTGTTATCTTCTCTCCTTTCTCAAGAAGATTACGTTCTTGAAGCCTTTATGCCAGAAACTCACTTTTCTCTTTGGTTAAATAGAGATCCCATTTAGAGCCTCTTGAGAAAACGGTATTGGTTTTATCTCGCTCTCTGGATCATTGAGTGCCACACATTCACCACCGGAATGTTCAGCAGCACTGCTGGAACTCTGTACTTCTTGATCTGGAGGTTTGGGCACAGGTAAAATTTTCTGAGTGTTCAACTGGGCGCATTGCTGATTGCAAATTTGGGTAAACAATGTGTTTCTTTTTCTTTGCTGTAGTACAGCCTGTAAAGCCATGGTGACAGAAATGGCAATCATTAGAGTGATCTTTCTGCTCACGCGACATCATTGACACACTAAACTTCATGCGAACATTTTTTCCTGCATACCAGGCACTCAATGTCTTCACACATGTAAGGCAACACACATGAGGAGCCCATGACTTATCCTGGCCTCCTAAGTAGCAATCGAAGTACTCCTTGTATATTTCCTTGATATGGCGTGTAATACTGCGCTTTTCTTTAGCAAAAGTCAATTCTCCACATTTTTGCACTGTCTTGCACTGATTGTTGAAAACAAATAAGATCTGAAATATAAAAAATAACATTAGACACGAGCTTTGAAGTATAAAGTATTTAGTGATAAACTCAATTAAATATAAGCACACAGTAATAAACCAGAAAATATGATTTTAAATGGAGCATCTCAAATTCCATTTTGCATGAGAATCAGGGATTTTTCAAACTCAAACAAATGACAAATCAGTGAGACAATGTAAGCCGTATACACAAACAAACTTCTTGGCTAACACTCGTAAAATATCTTTGGCTTTCTTGTTGCTATTCCAATATTACGTTCTTTGAGTTACATAGTTTTTGTCTCTGACACTTCTTATGAGCTAAGAAAACCAATAACAAAATAAAACAAGAAATAAGTATAAGCTGACGACATCTTACACTCGTCAAATTCACGAACAACAAAATCAGCTGTTAAGCCCATGGCTGGGTGGACGGCATCAGCGGATTTGTCATAGGCTTTCTATTTCAATATTACATTCTTGGACTTTCATAACAAAACCAATGTCAAATATGAAACCAGAAATAACTATATACCGACGATATGATACACTCACTGACGAACAAATAAAATTCTCAGCATGACACTTCGATATAAAACGACAACCTTTCACAACATTCTTGAAACACCAGGATAGGCTTGCACTTTATGTCTTCTTTTACGTCATTTTTAGCGAAATATTACGTACTTCCACCACTTGGATCATGTCTCTGACATTTTATACACACTGTCTTATTATTTTTATATATAAAAAATCATTTTATTCTAGAAAATACAAGAAAATATCGGGATCCTACCTTCCGTCCGTGACAATCACACTTGTTTTTTGTTTACTGAATGTAATCTCCAATTTGTAGAAAATGTGTATTGTTCTTCATAGAAAATGGAATACTTGAAGTCTCTTAACCGTAACTGTGCAATTTATCATATCACAATGTAGGTGTTACAAAGATTGATCTCTAGCCCTGTGTTGAAACCCATTTTACAATGCGGTAGAGAATTTTATTTAATAATAATGACAAAAAGGGTATACAGTGATAATTCTGTAGAAACCATGCCTAATTCAACAAAAAGAAAGCCAGAAATGGATTTCCCATGTCATTTTGCATATAAAAACGGCCACAGATCTCTTGTACTTTTTTGAGTGTTGCACAGTGTTTCCAGACATAATGCATCTTGTCTATTATAATTCATGGCGTTCTTTCTCTTTTTTTTTTCTTGTAGTGATAAGGACTAAATTTAAGGAACCTTTGGTAGTTTTTTAGAAGTTGAATTGAGTACGTATACGATTGACGGTCATAATTGCTGTTCTAATTTCTGTAGGAATTTATAGAGCGTCTCTTTGATGCCGTCATTGCTACAGCTATTAGATACAGCTATAAGTTGAGCAGCCATGTTAGGTTGTTACGTCTCTAAAGTATATTTTATCGAAGCTCGTGTTGGGTATTAGGATACAATAAGGATGTTATTTCAAAAATTATGTTCCACAGGAAGAATTTAACATCAAGGTTGCGTAGCAGATCTTTGTGGGTCTGAAGGGTAATGCAGGAATAACTACCTGCGAAGCCGCTCCTTAATACTCAGTAGTCATAAACCATGTTCTCTTTTATGGATGTGAATTCCCGAGTGCCATACGTATTGTACGGCATATTTTAGTGCAGATTTCTCATATTTCAATCTATGGAAATCTAGTTTGGCCTATCAATATTCCCTTAAATATATTCCTCTCTTTATCTTTGCTTTCCGGAATTTCTAACTCCCTGATGCTAAACTTGTTTTCCAGCCATCAATGTTTTTTTTTCTGAAGAAAGGTCTAATGTTATAAGCTATTTTGAATTTATCCAAGAATTCGATAATTCAGGAATTCGGGACCATATCAGAATCATCTTTATAATCAATCCAGGATATAGATAACACTATCTATCTTCTCTCTCAGTTTTACAATTATTTCACCATAAAATTATGAGTTGATATTTTGTTCCCCTGCTTTGTTTTCGGCAGTTTCAGTTTGATGGTTTTCAAAATTTTGTGGATTTTCTCGTAGATTATATTGGTTAGAAATTTTTACTCTGTTGGAAGACAAGCGTACGTGTTGTCAATAGTTGGTTACTTCATTTCGTTTCGTTTTGTCTTTCATTATGAGCAGTGTTGTTCCTTTAATTAAACAGGCAGAGGCAGAAATAAAATGATTTCGTTTCATGAGTAACCTTATTTGCCTAACTTGTTCTCAATCATTCAGTTTTATAAAGATTTCGTGGATTGACGATCTAATTTGCATTGCACTTCTACCACCAGGTGGGAGACCTTCATATAACGTTCCAGTTTCCTTTTTACTGTCATCTGAATTATTATTCACGTTACTATCCATTTCACTCATATTGGGAGTAAGGCAGTGTTATGGTAAGGATAAGGTAATGACAGTATTATTTCAGAAAAGGTTGGATTTCGAGGCCAGAGCAATCTTCTTTGGCTTGGATGGGAAGTAGTGGTGCTGTATATTAACAACTGCAAAGACAGCGCTTTAAGGCAGCTGTTAGTCGTTTATGCTCCAATAGGTTTTCATATCTAAATAGATTGCCTTCATCATGGTTAAAGGGTAGAGATCTATGCATTTCTCTGTGGACTGACTGCGCACTCGCTCATTATTACTATTTCTTCGTCCTATGCACTATTTCTAGATAGCCGTTGATTAACGGTTGGCTCATCAGTCCTTTGACAGGTCTTTATTTCTCATCTTAATGGATTTCTGGAAACATTCCTTAATGAACTTGATATGAGGCTAGGTAAGTCTCTGATTACAGGACCGACTGACAAATTGCAATTAATTTCATGTTACCAGGAGTACAGATAAGTAAAGTGATATGAGGCATTATTATTATTGTTATTATTATTATTATTATTGTTATTATTATTATTATTATTATTATTATTATTGTTCAGTAGTTTTATTTTTATAAAGTGCTTTCACTTCACTACCGAGCGCAGCTCTGTGTGCCTTGGGTATGTGTTGTGGTTTGCTGTGATGCTCTTATGATTACTGTATTGAAAGTGTTTTGCGTAGGATGTGTGCAGTGCCCAGTAGTGCAATTTTCTGTTTGTTATATATATTTGTAAGACCTGGTGTTTTTGTTATGTATTTGTCTGAATATTTTTTTATTATACCTAAAGCACCTACTATGATAGGAATTGTTTCTGCTTTTAGATTCCACATTCGAGTTATTTCCAGGTCTTTGTATTTTGAAAGTTTCTCCATTTCTTTTAGGGAAACGTTGTCATCTGCTGGTATTGATACATCAATTAGAAAGCATTTTTTCCTTCATGATCTTTGACAACTATATCTGGTCTATTGACCTTAATTTCTCTATCTGTGTATTGGCATATCCCAGAGTATGGTTGCTTTCTCGTTTTCTGTGACCTTTTCTGGCGTGTGTTTATACCATCTTTTTTCTGTTATTATTCCATAGTGTTGGCATTATTATTATTATTATTATTATTATTATTATTATTATTATTATTATTATTATTATTATTATTATTATTTGATGAAACTCTCAGATCATTTTGCTGGGTATAATGGAAAATGTTAGCTGTCGACAACCAGCAGACTAAAGTGTCACTTGTTTACTGATCATGCTTCAAGAACCCTGCAGTTCCGAGCAAAGTAGATTTTTGTTGGTGTTCTATCTTCACTTTGTACCAATCTTTTTATACCATGTTAATTGCTGAATGTTGATAATTCCAGGTGCGTCAATTATTACTGATACCACGTCCACTCTTTTCATTACCCACAACCTGCGTTTATCCCACTTCAAATCGTCGTAGATGTTCAGTTTTTCTTCTTTCTCTTTGATCCTGTTGTTACCAGGACATGCTATGTCGAATATCATGCAAGTTTATTCTGTTTTGCATACCACAAGATTGTCAGGTTTCCCATGTCTGATCTGACTGTCACACTGAAACATTGCATCCCACATGATTTTTTTAATCTTCATTCCCGGTAGCTCCCTTTGGGAGTTGGTCACACCTCGTCTTTGTTCTTTGTAGGCCGTGATTTCCACAGAGCTCCCAATGGGTCATTCTTGCCACATTGTCATGCTGTCTTTGTAATCACGTTTTGCCAGTTTCGGGCATTCGCTAACAGTGTGCCATACCTTTTCACCCTTCTTACTGCACATTCTGCATTTGTTAATCTCAGTTGTGTTGTTAATTCTGCACTTCACAAAGTTCGTCCTTAATGTTTGTTCCTGTGCAACCCATATAAGTGCTTTTGTCTCTGTCTTCAGATCACTCTTCCGCATATATAACCAGCGGTCTTTGGTATCTGTCTTGGCGTTCGTATCTCTTGCAAACTAACCTTAAATTATTATTATTATTGTCATTATTATTATTATTATTATTATTATTAGTAGTAGTAGTAGTAGTAGTAGTAGTAGTAGTAGTAGTAGTAGTAGTAGTAGTAGTAGTAGTAAAGCTGGCAGAACGTTAGCACACCAGACAAAATGCTTAGCGGCATTTCGTCCGTCATTAATTACATTTTGAGTTTAAATTCTGCCGAAGCCGACTTTGCCTTTCATCCTTTCGGGGTTGATGAAATAAATACCAGTCATGCACTGGTATCGATGTCATCGACTGCCCCCCCTCCCACCAAAATTTCAGGCCTTGTGCCTATAGTAGAAATTATCATTATTATTATTTTATGTTTGACTTTTGCTTTGCATTTGTACAAGTTGGATCCAAGTCTCACCCAGAGACCTCAAGAGACAAGTTAGAAGTTCATGTAGGTGTTATGCCTTCTCATTTTGTTGTTGGTATATACGACATAATGGGGAGCTACCGTTCTTTAATATGTTGGCCTGGTAGTACTTTGTATGTAGGCATTGATCTTGGGCTCCTATGATAAACCCCTCTGTTTCTGATTTCAAGGCCATTATTATTATTATTATTATTATTATTATTATTAATATCATTATTATCATCATCATCATCATCACCATCATCATCATCATCACCATCATCATCTTCATCATCATCGTCATCATCATCATCATCATCATCATCATCATCATCATTGTTATTATTATTATTATTATTATTATTATTATTATTATTATTATTATTATTATTGTTCAGTAGTTTTATTTTTATAACGTGCTTTCACTTCACTACCGAGCGCAGCTCTGTGCGCCTTGGGTATGTGCTGTGGTTTGCTGTGGTGCTCTTATGGTTACTGTATTGAAAGTGTTTTGCGTAGGATGTGTGCAGTGCCCAGTAGTGCAATTTTCTGTATGTTATATATATTTGTATATCCTGGTGTTTTTATTATTATTATTATTATTATTATTATTATTATTATTATTATTATTATTATTATTATTATTATTATTATTATTATTATTATTATTGTTCAGTAGTTTTATTTTTATAACGTGCTTTCACTTCACTACCGAGCGCAGCTCTCTGCGCCTTGGGTATGTGCTGTGGTTTGCTGTGGTGCTCTTATGTTTACTGTATTGAAAGTGTTTTGCGTAGAATGTGTGCAGTACCCAGTAGTGCAATTTTCTGTTTGTTATATATATTTGTAAGTCCTGGTATTTTTGTTATGTATTTGTCTGAATATTTTTTTATTATACCTAAGGCACCTACTATGATAGGAATTGTTTCTGTTTTTAGATTCCACATTCGAGGTATCTCTATTTCCAGGTCTTTGTATTTTGAAAGTTTTTCCATTTCTTTTAGAGAAACGTTGTCATCTGCTGGTATTGATACATCAATTAGAAAGCATTTTTTTTCTTCATGATCTTTGACAACTATATCTGGTCTATTTGCCTTAATTTCTCTATCTGTGTGTATTGGCATATCCCAGAGTATGGTTGCTTTCTCGTTTTCTGTGACCTTTTCTGGCGTGTGTTTATACCATCTTTTTTCTGTTGTTATTCCATAGTGTTGGCATAGCTTCCAGTGTATATAGGTCCCAGCTCTGTCGTGTCTGTGAATATATTCCTTCTTAGCCAGGACTGGGCAGCCAGAGATGATATGATTTATTGTTTCTTGTCGATCTCCACATATTCTACAGTTACTTGTTATGTTTCTTTTCATTATGTGTTTTTGGTAATTTCTGGTGGGGAGGCTTTGGTCTTGTGCAGCAATTAAAAATCCTTCAGTCTCTGCTTTGAGTCCTGAGCTTCTCAGCCATTGCTGGGATTTTTCTCTGTCTATTTCTTTCGCATTTAGTTTAGCCCAGTATTTACCATGTAGGGGCTTTTCTTGCCATCGTTTTATCATGGTCCGTTGCTGTTCTAGTTTTAGTTTGGATTTCATTTGTTTTATAGCTTTTTTGTTTCTTCTTCTTCTTCTTCTTCTTCTTCTTCTTCTTCTTCTTCGTATTTGTTAGGTAGATTGATTTCTTGTTTGTATTTGTCAGCTTCCTTAAATACTGAAAACAGTTTTTTTGTTTTGCTCGTGTTTTGTGGCTAATTGTATTAGTTTCCCTTGCTTCTGGAGTAGGTATTTTTGAAGTCCTATGGTGGTTATTTTATAATAGTTTTCTAGCTGTATAAGACCCCTGCCACCTTCTGTGCGTTGTATATATAGCCTTTCTATGTCAGATTTTGGGTGGTGCATCCTATATCCTGTCATTATTTTTCTTGTTTTCCTGTCTATTTTACATAGTTCGTTTAGTGTCCAGTTAAGGATGTTGTAGCTGTAGTTTATAACTGGGACAGCTAAAGTGTTGATACCCATTATCTTGTTTTTAGCATTGAGCTCTGTTTTTAGTATTGATCTAACTCGTCTATATTACTCTTTCTTTATTTTTTCTTTCATTTGTGTATGGTGTATCCTATCTAGTTCATTGACTCCTAAATACTTATATGGTTGGCTTTCGTCTAGTTCTCTTATTTCATTGGCTTTATCTAGTGTTATATTGCTACTTTTAACTAATTTTCCTCTTTTCAGGGTTGCTTTGGCACATTTTTCTAATCCGAATTTCATTTCTATTTCCTTGGTAAAGCCGTGTACTGTCTGTAGTAATGTTTCTAGCTCTTTGTCGTTTTTTGCATATAATTTTAGGTCATCCATATATAGAAGGTGGCTGACTGTTTTTCCATAGCATTTGTAACCGCATCCAGTTCTATTTAGCAATTCTGTTAAAGGTGTGAGTGCCAGGCAGAACAGGAGTGGAGAGAGCGTGTCTCCCTGGAATATTCCTCTTCTAATGGGGATGGCTTTCGTTTTCACAAGTCCCTCTTTTGTTTGGAGCTGTAGCACAGTCTGCCATTTGTTCATTGAGTGCTCTATGTATTTTATGATAATTGATGCCACCTTGTTTATGGCTAGTGTTTCGAGAATCCACGTGTGGGGAACACTGTCGAAAACCTTTTGGTAGTCCACCCAGGCCATACTGAGGCCTTTCTTCTTTCTGCGGATGTCTTCAGTTATGGCTTTATTGATCAATAATTGATCTTTACAGCCGTATGAGCCCTTGCAACATCCCTTCTGCTCTTCTGGAAACAGGTTGTTATTTTCCAGGTGTTTACTCAATCTCTGCGATATTATTGCAGTAAAGGCTTTGTAGATCGTAGGGAGACAGGTTATAGGTCTATAGTTTTGTGGTTTCTCCGTTTCCGTGGATTTGGGGATTAAGATGGTTTTCCTTTTTGTGAGCCATTCAGGCATTGTCTCTGGACCTGCTATTATGTTGTTAAAGTTTTCTGCCAGCTTTTTATGCATTGCTGGCAGGTGTTTTAACCAGAAATTGGGGATCTTGTCGTGTCCAGGTGCCTTCCAGTTGCTTAGTCTTTGCAGTGTCTGGGTGACCTCTTCAGTTGTTATAAGGGCCCAGAGTTGCTCAGGTGCTAAGTTCGTTGTTTTAATGGTCCTTTTTGGGGGTTGTTGCTTCACCGATCATATTTGTTTCCAGAATTTCTCTAGTTCTTCTGCTGTTGGTGCTGAAGTAATGTCTATCATTATTATTATTATTATTATTATTATTATTATTATTATTATTATTATTATTATTATTATTATTATTATTATTATTATTATTATTATTATTATCATCATCATCATTATTATTATTATTTTGTTGCTGTTGTTGTTGTTGTTAAAGTGGACAAATACATACCAGTATTTTGTCCGGCTTCAGCCGAGGTCGACTTTCGCTTTCATCCTTTCAGAGTCGATGAAATACGTACCGGTTGAGTACTAGGGTCAAAGTAATCGACCAGTCCCCGTCCCCACAGTGGTTACAAAAGAGAGGGTCATCGTTATTATTAACTACTGTAAACTGGGGTTTTTTTCACGGGGAACAAGGAAATGGACTATACCATGATTATTCATTGGTAAAAATGTGTCTTTTCTTCTTCCCTCTCTCTAGAATATTGATAAAGATTTTTCTAAAGATAAAGAGTCCACCCTAACTCCTTTAGGCGGGGCAAACGAATAGCTCTGAGGCGTGTGATGCTTAATTGGCGAAACTGAAAATATCATTATCTATACCTTTTAAATGTCGAGGCATTGTCTCATAACAGAATAAAATAATACCAGTATTGGTATTATTTTATTTGTATTTATTTCAACCAATATTTGTTTTGATATTATTGTATTTAACTGCATAAATTTCTAGCATCTGTCATTAGCAATATTTACTCTTGTTGCAAGATGGCCTCTGCAGAATAAAAAGAAAAGACACTGTTCACTATAGAGTCGGTGGCAATAACCTAAATAGTTTAAGCAAACACAACCCCAATTATTTTCAAACACGAAAACAGATTTAAAAGAACAGACAATGTGGAAAATTAAGCAAACTGGCAGAAATTCAAGCTGAAATTCTTACAGTTGAACAATAGAAAACACAAGATAAATACAAAGAACAAAGTTGAAAATATTAATTCAAATCGAAAATGAAAACGGTGCAAACAATTCAAGTAGCATTGACAGTATCGACATCACCGTCAACAACAAAACAACAGTACATCTTTTGTAACTGTTGTAGGTCATAAGGAGCTCCTCGATATTTCTTATCTCCAGAAAGAAAATGTAGGGAAGGTGAGAGAGAGGAGAGGAGAGGGGGAGAAGGAGTGGGGAAGGAGGGAAAGACACAGAAAGAGACAGAAAGAGGAAGTGAGAGAGCTTTTCTATCTGACAAATGTATTAAAGACCGAAGAAAGTAACATATTTCTGTATTCGAATAATAGTGAGAATTTACATATGCTAACGAAAATGTTGCAGGGAGTGTCTAGTCACGGAGAGTTGGTGAACCATATCCTCATTCTTCTGCTGTTGCTGCAGTACACTGATAAAATGAAGACAGATAATAGTACTGGTGTTTACCATTGCTTTGTTCTTACTTCTGTGACGCAACACATGTAGATAGTGGGTGGGAGCTGACCCCCACCCAGCAACATTGGCTGTGTTAGGGCTGAATGGGTGTCCAGATTTCGAAGTACAACGATGATATCACTATCATTTATGTGTATATTATCGAGAAAATGGTGCCGTTATTATACGCGTGGTAGCAAAGATTATCTGAATGCCTTCTGCCCAAAATAGAAAAATACAAGATAAAGATGTGACGAAAGAAAGGTGGTGACCATATTAGGGCCCTAAACATAAGACAATGGCTAATACTGCCTTATTCTCACAGAACCTACGGCTGTATTTCTGAATTTTGCCGAACTGAAAGCAAAGACAAATAAATCTCGATCCATTTGCACCTGGGTCTAATGTTGTAGAACAATGAGAAACCGTAGGGTTTACTCCCCCAGTGCAGAACGGACCGCACGAAATGGACGGAAAGAATCCTTACATTATCCTCTTGAAGTAGAGAAAAGGAGATAGAGATTGAGGAAAGGTAAGAAACCACATAGATCAATAAAAAAATTAAGATGAGACAGAAATCAAAGACTTAATGGAGAGATTAACAATAGATAGGGTGCTGATTGTCAACAAACTGAAACCTAATTTCCTGAAGTGCATGACTTTTATTACTGTCCGAATCAGGTATGGTCTTGTGGAACTAATGAATGAAGTAAAAGGGAAAGGCAAAGGGTATGCTCAGATTGAAGTGGAGATTAATAACGTTTACACCAAAATGATAGATTCTTGGTGGAAACCACAGCAACATTTATCTAGAGATAACGAAATACCAAATGATGAGGGGCTTCTCCATGATATGGCGAAATCTGGAATATTCAAGATTAGTGTATTTACCAATCATATAAACTCATAATTTATAGTATGTATAAACATTTGAATGATATACAAAGTGATCAATAATTTAAAGATCAATATTTTTTCATTCTTGAGTTTAGATATAAACTGCCACTATATCATTTGTTGTTCTACAAACTGGCTTTCGTTTATATGACTTTATCAATTTAGAAGCTTACCTTGAACTTTCACATTCCATTTATCTTTTTTATATCCAATATTATGCAAAAACTTCTTTTCCAGAACATTATTCACTATCAACTTTTTGTTTACAAGTTAAAAAATTTAGCTCCCTGAATTGGACATTAACGAAACGTGTATAATTCAGTTATCCCTATTTTCTGGCTTAAGATATCGTATATTAGCTCGAAAACATACCGTTGGTTCTCAGATAAGTTATTTATAACACTGGGTCCCCCAGCATGGTCGTTGTCTAATGACTGAAACCAGTAGAATAATGAAAATAATAAAAGAATGATGCATATAGTAAGTAACACTATTTGTTCAATTGCTATATAACAATTTTACAGCTCTTTGAATATGATTAGCCAAGCAATATTTCTATCAAATCTTTGTCTGAATTCAAGCAAATGATATTTCGATTTAATTGGTTGGTACCTCCATGCAGTAATGCAATAGAATAGAAATGTAAAGTTCCCAGAGTGCCGAGTCTGCTATACAGTTTCAGTTCTTTTATAGCAATTTACTTTTACTCAGAACACTAATTCCCATGATAGATCCTTGAAACTCTCGTAATTACATTCCTCTCCTACAAATCTGAGGTATACCAATCCTGGCATTATTTTATTCTTTGTTTGATGACAATACTTCGAAAGGTCGAGATAAAGATATTTTCCATGCGGCCTATTAAATAATACACGCTTTCTGGTTATTCGTCTACGCTCTCGTATGCACAGAAGACAGATAACGTGGCTACTTTTATAGTATGTTTAAAAATCACGAAGACAGTTATTGATGGTGAGATTTCAAAAAGCAATGCATATGAAGCTTAACATATACCACCCTCATAAAATCAATGCATCTAATTGTCCATTGAAGATTACCGCTGATTACCGATAATCT
This sequence comes from Octopus bimaculoides, assembly GCF_046866305.1. Classification (NCBI taxonomy): domain Eukaryota; kingdom Metazoa; phylum Mollusca; class Cephalopoda; order Octopoda; family Octopodidae; genus Octopus; species Octopus bimaculoides. The sequence continues at coordinate 151,986,644 of NC_142928.1, forward strand.
AGTATACATTTAAGAATGTAAATATGCATATGTGTGTGTATTTGTGTATGTGTGTGTGTGTATGTTTGTGTGTGTGTGTAAAAGCATGCATATATGTATGTAGTTTACTGAGCGGGTTGGTTCTATTCTATACTTAGTTATCCAGCCTCATCCTATATCCATATAATAATTTGAAAGATCTGTGAAGGGTTGAATCATTTTGGTACACATACAATTAAGTTTTATCGCGTTTTTGATGAAAACACGTGTATATAAATTAGTATATATGCGTATATGATGCGTGCATGTATTATGCACATATAATAAACATGTGTATTCATAACCCTGTTTATGTATAGTATACATAAAGTTTCAATGAAGCACTAGAAGTTTTTTAAAGTACAGTGAAAATCGATGTACACATAGTCATCTATTTTAGATATGCCGATAAATGATCCCTATTGGTGGTAGCTTAGAATTGACGATCATGATGACGAAACTAGAAGAAAATGGTAAAGAATATAGTTTGCTCATTAATTTTGAGAAAATTGGATCAATGACTATCTTTGGACATATGATTAAGACGTCCATATAATAATTGATGACCAAACTGTCAGAATGGTGTATATATCATGCTAAATTGGAAGTATGTTACGAATCAATGTGATGACAGAAACGAGATGAAATGAAGGATAACACCAGCAAAATCTGATATCATTTGGGAAGAATACATCAATGCGTAATAAAAAAATAATAATGAAATAAAAAATAAAAACGGATAAAATTCCTCCAAACTTTGTAACTTAGTGATGCATGAATGTTGGACTCTTAACGAACCTGATATAAGAAGAAAGATTTCATGTCAAATGTTTAAAACAAAAGATGCAAAGAATTAGCTGAGCCGTAAAGTAAGGACAAAACAGTATTTTCTCAAACTGGGATTGAATAGCATCATGTAAACAGACAGAAGAAACAAAATCGTAGATAGTTCGTGCATACAAAATCGATGGATGTTACGAAAATTCTGGAAAAGTCCAAGAGAAAGATCTAGTAAGAAACTGGATTAGTAATATTGTGGAGAGAATATATTTTAAAATGCGTGACTGTGAGGTAGGAAGTTTGCTTCTCAACCACATGATCTAGGGTTCAGTCCTATTGCGTGGCACCTGGGACAAGTGTCCTCTACTTTAGCCCTTGGTCGACAAAAGCCTTGTGAGTGGATTTGGTAGATGGAAACTGAAAGAAACCAGTAATTTATGTGTATGTGTGTGTGTGTGTGTGTGTGTGTTTGTGTGTGTACGTGCGAATGTGTGTGTGCATGTGTTTGTGTTTATATTAGTACTTCACCACCGCTTGATAACCGTGTTTGGTTTGTTTACATCCGAGTAACTTAGCAGCTTGGCAACAGATATAAATAACAAATTTTTAAAAAATAAATTCTGGCATCGATAATTCGACTGAACTGTTCAAGGCGGCGCCCCAGCATGACAGCAGTCAAATGAGTGAAACAAGTAAAAGATAAAAAATAATAAAAAAGAACAAGATAAAATGGAGACTTAAAGGAGAAATCTGCTACGCCCCATGTGATGGTGTTTCCACAATGATGATATTGTATGTATGTGTGTGTGTGTGTATGTGTGTGCCCTTCTAGTTTTACGTAACAATTGCCCGTAACTGTTTATTGAGTATCAAATTAACTTCTGTTGGTCAAAGCTCCATAACAAGTTGCCGAGGTTACAAGATAGCCAGGATCACATTACGTACAAATCGTTGATCCAATCCATTGGAAAGCAAATTGCTGCCAATCGTAGGAGCTACTGCTTCAAAGACCAGGATCCTCCCCACACCCCTGAAGTTGATATTTCCTTTTAAATTTTTAGTGTGTACATCAATATCTTCGTGGTTGACTTAATCTGTCAACCGGTTTAACGCCTGCATTTTACTCCTGAATGCCTTGATTTTTGTTCCCGCTGATATCAGAATTGGTATCGGGGCGTCATAAGACAGCGCTTAAAGCGACATCTAGGTGCTTTGCTTCTTCCATCAACAACATAATATATGAGCATTGTGGAAAGAATACACTCTAATGCACGTTATAGATGTATGTCTGTGCATATATGAGAGTGTGTGCATGTCTTATATATCTGTTTTTGTTGATGTGTGTATATATATATCTACATACCTACTACATAATCTTTACTCCCCACTCCAACTCTTCAATTTTTCTGGACAATTTTCTTCTGTTTTTTATAACAGCCGTCATACCAACAAATCAGATGTGACCACATTCGGATCTCAGGTGGTAAAGAATCCATGCTATACTATTACTTTCAGCTGATCCTGGTGATTGCAGGTGTTATCTTAAATTCTACTCTAGAACCGGTTATTAAACTGGCTTATACGAGAAAATATTTTTATTCTATTAATAATAAAAGGACAACTCTACTAACCTGTATATATGTACCCACATTTTTCTGATGCATGAATTTTCAGAGAATTATACGCGCGTGTGTGTGTGTGTTTTCGTGTGTGCATAGATATATCGACATATACGTATATTAAACTTGTATATATTTACGTAATGTAGGTACGTGTGCTCGTGGTCAAGGATATTCGACTCATGATCATAACGTTCAATTCTTTGACTGGTCGGCACTCTGCTGCCTAGAGCAATGCAGTTCATACCGCACTGCTCGTGTCTTCTCGGTTGAAAGTGTTGTATCACCCAAGTGTTGTACAACACTTTGTCTCATTTCATCTCTCGTATTTTAGATGATCCATTGTGCAAACTGTTTTCGTATATCAATTCTGCAATTATTGGTGTAAAATTAACCTAGAGTTTTGTCCTTTCTTTTACTAAAACGCATAAAGCCGCAGCTTCCATTAACACAATAGATTTGAATCAGTTCCCTTTGTTTTTGTCTTACTGCTCCTCGTGTTTATTTTCTGGTATTTCCGGAAGGTTTGGTGCCACGTGTTCTTGAGTGAAACTGTTATGTCTCACGCTACTGCTATTTAGCACCTTCGGATGATCTCTACTCGACTGCTACTCAACAGCTACTGAACAGTCACTCAACTCCCTACCACGGTCAGACTACCTCTATTTATATGTCTTGGGCGATCCTACTTCTTCGGTTGGAGACGTCAACACAACAGAAACTTACTTTTGTTTTCTTGTAGGTTCCGTATCATTTCATTCTGCGCATACTGAGTGTTTGTCAAGTGCAATACATTACCAGCTAATCCAAACCGATGTAAGGACATGCTTTGCAGCGATTGGGATTTGCTTTCCAGAAAGGATTTTTCTTTTGCGATAATGCCAGCCTTATTGACTTCAAGAATCTTTCATAAGAGTCATTCATAAAATGTTTCCAGCTTCTTGGTTAAGTTTTTGGTCAGTCTCCATGTTTCACTGCAGAAATATTGCGCTAGACAATTACGCAAATATTGCGCTTACAGAAATATAGCACAAACAGAAATATTGCTCTAAATAGACGGACCTTTACAGCAATGTTGATTCTTCTTAGATTCATGACTTATACTGAATTATGGATGCAATCTTACCAATTCATTTCTTCACATCATTTTTTAATGTTTTCACTATAACTGATCACACTGACCGCGTAGTAAAAAGTATAGGTTTTGGCTGCCCATTGCGGCCGGCATATGTTGAACACGTTATGCCATGCTACTGGAAGCTAGCGTCCGACGAGGACGGGAGATTTGAGTTATGGAATTAATCCGAACAGCATATTTTTTCCATAGCTAATTTTCAATCCAATTTTTCATGCTTGCTCTTTGATGTTTGCAGTCTAATTCATATAATGCAATGTCATCGTCAAAGCCCAAATCGCAATGCGTTTCCATTATTTCCCACTTAGTTTTGCAGTGCTTCCATTAGTTTCCATCATCATTACGAAGCCAACTGCTAACAAGAACGAGAGGGGCAGGAGGGAGCAGCCTTGTGGGACGCCAACGATGTGATAAATTATCAGCAAGTTTATTAGCACTGTAACGTGGAGGATAATGAACAGTCAGAAACAATCATGATGACATTTAGATAGTGGATGGTTAAGCTGTTATTGTTGTTCATGATGATGAGAAGTTGAGAGAGAGGACAAAGACTAGGAAGAGGTGAACGGATAACAAGAAGGAGAAGAACATCGTTGAATGTGAGCATTGGGGACACAATGATAATGGTGAGGAATGGGAGCAGTACGGTCTCGAAGAGGAGATTTCAAAACACTTTGTTCTTCTGTTCATATTGATGATGATGATGATGATGATGATGATGATGATGATGATGATGATGATGATGATGATGATGATGAAGTGGGGGCGAAATATAATGGTGGTGGTGATGGTGGTGGTGATGCTGTTGTTGCTGCTGATGTGGATAAGATATAACTAGTTGATTATATTTCTAATGATAATATAATAAATATCGATAATGACCGTCAACTTGATCCAGATTATTATAGTAATGATGATGGTGCTGTTGTTGTTGTTGTTGTTGATGATGATGATGTTGATGATGATGACGACGACGACGACGATGGTGGTGGTGGTGGTGGTGATATTGGCGTTATAGGAGCAATATCGATGCTGGAAACTATCATTATGACAAAAGATATAACAGAAATGGTTCGATGATGTTACTAAAGTTATTGTTGTTGTTGTTGTTGTTGTTAATGATGATGATGATGATGATGATGATGGAAAGGAGGCGGATTAAGGCTTAGAAGAAGGCGGTACAGCTTCTGATGTGGTTGCTGGTATTGATGAGACTGACAATGATGATGATGATGATGATGATGATGGCGAGGCGGTGGAGGAAATATGAAAAGTTGAGGATAATGGTAATTAAAATACAAAGAAAAGTTGACGATGGCTGTGACGACCATCGTCGTCGTCATCATCGTCACCACCACTATCACCATCATCATCAGCAGCAGCAGCAAAAGCAGCAACAGCAGCATCGTCATCATCATCGTTCGTCACCATCATAGTCGTAACAATGACGGCTATGATATTGATGATTATGATAGTGGTGATGAAGATTATGATACAGGGGAAAGAAAATTATCTTAGCGAGGATGACTATTATTATTATTATTATTATTATTATTATTATTATTATTATCATTATTATTATTATTATCATTATCATTATCAATATTATTATTATTATTATTATTATTATTATTATTATTATTATCATTATTATTATTATTATTATTATTATTATTATTATTATTATTATCATAATCATTATCATTATCAATATTATTATTATCATTATTATTATTATTATTATTATCATAATCATTATCATTATCAATATTATTATTATCATTATTATTATTATTATCATTATCATTATCAATATTATTATTATGATCATTATCATTATCAATATTATCATTATTATTATCATTATTATTATTATTATCATTATCATTATCAATATTATTATTATTATTATTATTATTACCATTATTATTATTATCATTATCATTATCATTATCATTATCAATATTATTATTATTATTATTATTATTATTATTATTATTATTATTATTATTATTGTTATTCGAAGGATACTGAGGATGAAAGTATTGAACATGTAGATGATGATACTATTGTTGTTTTTCTTTATGTTGGTCATAAGGTGGGGGTGCTGATGACGATGATAGTAATGAAGGAGAGGATTATGGTGATATTGAGGTTGAACATGTTGCTGCTGCTGCTGTTGTGGATGCTGATCATGTTCAGGATTATAATGGTGATGATGATGACGATGATGATGATGATGGTGGTGGTGGTGGAGACGACGTTGGTTAGTGCTAGCTATTCGTTATTGTTGCTAATAACTTTTTTTTATAGATGTTTATGTTTTTAATGCCTTTTATTCATGAAGGGGGAAAATAGCTTTTGGATTTTTACTAATACAGCTGCAACTGCTGCTGCAGAAATTGATGCTTCCCTTTGCTGCTGCTGCTGCTGCTAGCATATTGTTACTGTTGTTGCTGTTGTCGCTTTTATCTCTGTCGTTGTAGTATTTTTGTATTACTTTTGTTCTTGCCGTTGTTGTCAACATCAACGTCGTCGTTGTCATCACAGTCTTTTTTTTAATTTTGTTTCTTAATGATTCTGTTGCTATATTTGTTATAGATATCGATAACTGGCTTGTCGCTGATTTTTACTGCTGCTCTCACAGCTATTGTCCTCAATTCTGTCGTCGTTCTTATTGCTGTTGCTGTCTTCGATGTTTTTAACGATGTCGCTCTTGTTGCTGTATTCATTGCTGCCTATCTTATCCTATTAATATTGTTAGTGCTGCTGTTACCGTTCTTGCTGTTGCTGCTCTTGCATTTGCTGTTGTTGTTACTGTAATCTGTTTTATGGAACAGCGGCGGACGACTCATTGAGTTACGCTAGCCTTAAAACATTGCCGTAGTTGTTTTGCTTTGTTTTCTGTTTTATTTTTATTTATTTATTTTTTTTTTGCTGCTAACAAATTCCTGTTTATAGATGTGTAATGCAGTATACTTTATTAGTGCAGAAGTAGAAAAAAAATGTAGTGCAATATAGTGTATTACAGCGTAGTGTAATTTTAGTGAAACGTCGTAGAGTTCTGACATTCAGAAGTATTTATAATCTACGAGTCTAGTGTTGTAGAGCAGAGCCGTGGTGGTAGTGGTGGAGATCCAATGTACAGTACTACTGTAAGGCGTTGTGTAATGTATAAGTAGTTAGTAGTAATATAGAAGTGTAGAATAATGGGATGTGTTGTATTTTAATGTTGAGTAGGTTTTATGCAGAAATAATTAATGTCGCCTCGGCAGAAATTTTCTTTAGGTTTCTCTTACTATATTTGTCCTTTTAATCTCATCCAGATCAGCATTACCTTTTCTCTTTCCTCCAGAGCAGCGGAATTAAATCCGAGTAATATGCAAGAATCGATTCAATCAACTAAACATCCTCTTTTCTAGTAATTGACATTGTACACTTCTAAAAAAAAAAAAAAAAGAAAGTAAGAAAGAAAAACATAATTTTTTTTTTTTTTCAATTCAGCAAGGAAGAAGAAATATCCTGATTTAACTGAATGTTTACTTATGAATCAAGGCTGTGGGTTATTGCAATATAATGCAATATATTGCAATATTAAGTGTTTAGTTTATTTCTTTCACACGAATTCTGTCGTTCTCTCCGTATCTGTGTTGAAACTGAAGCATTTCCAGTTTGTCTTTTAGCTGTTGGTGTTCTCTTTTTTTTTTTTGTATCGTTCATTCTCATTGCTTTTGCTGCAATTCTGTTTATTCCACCGTATCGTGTTCTTAAAATATATGCTACAGCAACATTGAACCTAAGCTGCAATGTAAAAGCTTAACCGCATGTTGCGATTTCTGTTTTAGATGGGAAGATTTCACACTATAATTGCCAAAAATGCTTCTAAAAAGACATGCCCACCATCATAAACTCCCTTATAATGTCGAGTGTTTTATTGAGCCTTTCTTTCTATTCAGAATATATGAGTGATAAAATACAACTGTAAAATATATATTCTGAAGGATGTTACTGCAGTTGCTTTAATTTTAATGTAAATCATTATCGATGTTTTATTTATACACATTGGTATCAGATTTATAGTATCATGGGTGATGATATTATGTGACATCCTTGCAGATAGATTTACAGATGATGGCAATTTCTTCGAGTTCGATGATCACGATGAAGCACGGTATGCCCTGAATTGGCAATGTAAACCGGTCCTTGATGTTACAAGTCTTTTCTTCCTACCTGCGCTTGGGGCCCCACTACCAGATGCAGTTTAAGGTCATCCCCTGGACTGGATAGATTTACAAACTTACGTGGAATTAACATATGTCACTTAGTTAAATTGTTTTGCTCTGCGTTATTCCTCAAGAGGATCAGCAATTGTATTTACCTACAAAAATGTAATTAAACCAAACAAAATTAAATAAGTTTTAGAAATTAATTTAGAAAGGTTTCAGTTACAAATCTGCTGTGAAAGTTATAAAATTTAAACCTTTACTATTTTTCTACATTTTTTTCTGTCTGCCACTGTAAGAAAATGATACCTATCTATAGTGCAAATATTAGATGCAATAATTTAATCTTTTAAATATCAACTGCAGTGTGCGCCTAAAATCGCTATCTGATTCGTATTTGCGTTTTACAGGCTCTACAATATAATGACATTCTAGTTAGATCCTAATTAGGGTATCTATACATGTTGTGTTGTTATTTTTGCTTGGCTCTAGACCTACAATGAATCACATTCCAACACTAAACACTCCTCTTTGTATTTAGACGTGTATTAACACGTGTAAATTGAGATGCTATATTCAGTAGGTTGATTAACCGCAGAAATTTTCCGTTGCTGGCTGGAGAACGCAAAATACACGACTGCATTAGTACAACATGGACATGCTAAATGCTGTAGTAGAGAGGTGAAGATTAGTATCTTGATACTGAAGCGTAGAGTTATATGACGAAGTTTAGTAGAGAAATATTCCACTGTTACAGCGTTTAATAGTGAAATAGTTCAATGTGAATTTGGAGTGTTCTGTAATAAAGTAGTTTTCAGTAATGTAGTAGTTGTCTGTATTTCTACTGTTACTTCTTTCTACCACTTTTAGAAAATAGTAGTCTAGTTATGTTGCACAGACTGGATGCAACAATTAATATAATTCGTACGTTCATTATGTATTATTTAGTTTATTAAAATACAGTATTGAAACAATTTCATCGTTTGAATATTGACTATGGGCACTCAGAGTCAAACGCGAAATCAGATACCCACATATAACTATACTGCTTCATCTGATTCATATATATATATATAGATAGATAGATATATAATGTAGTATAGTGTTCTATAATGTGATATATTTTTCTATTGTAAAACAGTGTTCCATAACGTAGCTATGTGTTCTATAGTATAATTTTTTATAATGTATGAATGTGTTCTATAATGTAATATAGGGATTATAATGTGATATAGCATTCTATAGAATAGTAAAGCTTTATGTATGACGGTATAGTGCTCTATAAAGTACTGCAGAGATTTATAATGCAATCTTCTATGATGAAGTGTTGCCGTATCTAAGTACTACTGAATGGGAGCTCGAATATATTATTTCAAGTAATCATTTCTTTATATCTTAACATCATAAATGTATTACAATCCTTTGGCATTTGAATTAAGGCCTGTTCTTTGGTTGAGAAAATTTTGCTTTACGAGTACTTAGTTACTGGTTCAATCCCACAATGCAAATCTTGAATTACTAACTTCTACCAGAGTCACAGATTGATCAACTATTTGTGAGGGGAAAATTGTAGAATGTAACTATGCAGAAGCATTTCGTATACACGCACACGCACATACACATACAAACACACACACACACATACACACACACAATGTTTCCAGACTAGTTCTGTGTGCACCAGCAGGGCAGCACCCGGTTGCGTGCGCTGTGAAAGCTAGCACAACCTACATGAGGTATGCCGAGTGACGTCGCTGTGTTTACCTCACAGGTTCTGAAATTTCTGTTTTTGAGATCATGTTTATACTGTAGTCTGCGATTTTGTTGTGGACAGGAAGCTGGAACAAAGAGCAAGCGTGAAATTTTGCTGTAGATTTGGGAAATCTGCTACGGAGACATTGAGCATATATCGGCAACCTTACGGTGACGAAGCAATGGGTCGTATACAATGTTTCGAGTAGCACGGGCGCTTCAAATGCAGAATAACGTCCCTGGAAGACGATGAGCGATCTGGAAGACCTGCCACAAGCGTCAACCCTGGAAATGTGGAGAAAATTCATCAGCTTGTACATGAGGATCAGCGGAGGACAATCAACAACATTGCTGATTTTTTTGGTCTGTCCTATGGGTCCATGCAGGTAATCCTAACGTCTGAATTGAACATGCGGCTTGTCTCTGCCAAGTTTGTCCTCCACCTACTGACCACTGAACAGAAAGAAAATCGCGTCGAACAGTGCCGCTGATGAACCATCTCTCATGTCGAAGTTCATCATCGATGATGGGAGTTGGGTCTACGGGGACGACCCTGAGATGAAGCAGCAGTCATCACATTGGAAGAGGCCTTCATCTCCAAAACCAGAGAAGGCACGATAGAATCACATCTCAATCAAGAGCATGCTCATCGTTTTTTTCGACATCGGCGATATTATGCACCGAGAATTCGTCCTCCAGTGTCAGGCCGTTCATGCGATGTTTTGAAACGTTTGAGGGAGGACGTTCGGCGAAAGCGACCAGATCTGTGGAGTGTGAAGAATTGGATTATACACGAGGACAATGCACCCTGTCCCCCAACTCTCTTACTTCGTGAGTTTCTCGCCAAAAAGAACATGGTATCACTTTCGCACCCGCCTTATTCGCCATGTTTAGCACCTGCGGATTTCCATCTCTTCCCCAAGAGTAAAATGCAGCTCAAAGATCTCTGTTTTAACACTGTTCCCATGATCCAGAGCGAATCGTAGAAGGTCCTCGACTCGCTAACGGAAAACGACTTCCACGCATGTTTCCGAGAGTGGCAGGAATGCTGGGACTGGTGTACTGCTGCGCAAGTGGACTATTTCGAGGTTGATGAAGCTCGAACTTAAGTAAATAGGTAATTTGTTTTTTATATAATTAATGCTGGAACTTTTTGATACCACCTCGCATATATATATATATATATATATATATATATATATATATATATGTATGTGTGTGTGTGTGTGTGTGTGTGTGTGTGTGTGTGTGTGTGTGTGTGTGTGTGTGTGAGTGTGTGTGTGTGTTTGTGCGTCTGTGTAGATCTGTATATTGACATGTATGTACGAATGTATATGTGTGTGTTTGTGTCGGCATACCGAGTGCATAATCAAGGTTGGTTTAGTTCACAAAATACAAACTGCATTATAATATATAATAGACAGGCATGCAAATTATAAAATTGATAGCATTCAGTTATTCTCTCTATGGTTGGCTTTATAATTGAAGGAACAATAGGCTTAGAGTAGGGGTTATTCACTTGTGTCAGATTTAAGGATATCACTACCATGTTTGTCAAAGTTGTGTTCTTCAATAACCGTTATAAATAACTTTGCTGTGCCAACCCGTTCGTGTTTAAATCAACTAAGTAGATTTATTTAACTCAACAAGCTCAATTAATCTTTATAAAATGGAAGTAAATTGTGCTGATGCTTTCAGTTGAAAGAGATACCTTTAAACTGTGAATAGAGATAATGTAAAACTGTGATAGATTTGTTACGGCGAGTTAAAACATTGTTGACTTTTCGTTTTCATTATATCAGTACCTTTTACCATGAAGCTTCAACCTGTTTATTGTTACATCACTACATTCTATTCGACATATATATTTTAATGCAAGTGCAAAAATAAGTAATAAGATTAAACTAAAAATGATTTCTTACGTACGTAGAGAAGAAAACATTATAGTCAATCAAATTAGTATTTTTATACAAGTACACAAGTAGTGTGTATTTTATTTACACTTTTCCTCTGACAAAATAAGAGGTATGTATGTACATAAGTTGAAATACAAATTTGTTGTAATAGAAATTAATCAGCTAGTCTAGAATAAGGAAAGTAAACGGCGTAGAGTCAAAATATATTGGATAATTGGATAACTGAACGCAGTACTTTACTGCATTAGAATAAAAGATAATAGTGCGTGTCACTGAAATTACCACATTCATTCTAACAACTTTTAGAAATTGGACATAATTTATCACAGGGTCTATCGCCATCATCAGACTCTTGAGTGACTACAGAGGAATCCTCTCCGTTGCATGCATTAAGCCCAGGTTTCCGGTTAGAGAATAATATCCACTCTTTTTTCTACTGATTTCAAATGCCCTGAAATGGGCCCTATTATTACTGAGCGATAAAAAATATTTTTCTAAATGATATGTAATATAGAAAAACAATGTGTTAACTACAAATATTCTCCCTCTAAAAGCTCCACTTGGCTGGATAATATGCATGACAAATTTTTTCTATCAATCAAAATCAAATCATCAAACTGATCTAACACTTTATCTAAACACGATAGCAGCAGAATAAGACTGTGTGTCTGCTATATAGGATGCAATATATATATATAAAACATTGCGATAGCCTCAAATGCTAACAGATTTCCATAACAATATTTGTTAAAAGCATCATCCAAGTAGAAAGAAATCACATAACACAACTGGCAGTTGTAAGAGAAAAATGGGATACAAAAATTTGAAAGATATACATTTTAAACTCAATTTCTGTGGTATATTAGATTGTTTGGCATAAAAAGCTGAGATCACACGATTGAAATCACTTACGCTAAACAAATCCAAAATCTCAGGTAGAAATTTGAAGAGATTAAAGACATCAAATACTAATAGAACAGACAATTTTGTATTAGGGTATAATACTTTTAGAGGCAAAAGGAACAAAATCCTTTTTTCAAGATATTTTTCAAAACACCTATAATTTCGGAAACATGTAGAATTATGAGAACAACATGTCATGACTATAATAAGTCAATGACAAAGCTTTCATTCACTTGTCCTTGACAAGAAGTTGTAGTTGCTTCTATCAAATAAAATTGCAAATGCATTTTATGAAGAAATATTACATTTTTTGCCTTTTGAAGTATTTTGTTCTTGAAAAAATGCAGAAAAAAAAAACAATAATATAATCAAACTCCTTCCAAGCTTGTAATAAATGAACCTTTACTCTATCAATGGAGTGACATTCTTCTCCCTTCTTTTCATAGTTTAAAGACTGAAAAGATAAATCCTATGATAGCGTTGAAAATTATCTCCCGTGTATTAGAACGTCATGCGCATAAAAGGAAATGATATAATTCAAAGATGAGAGAAGGAGGGAGGGAGAGAAAGAGAGAGAGAGAGGGGAGAGGGATAGAAAGAGAGAGAGAGAGAGAGTGAGAGAGAGAAATTTTGTCCACAAATTTACGAATATTGATAATTATATAAATAAATTTGTAATTCAGCTGGTGAAACTGACAGTTACAAAATATGGTCTGTTATACCATCTATCTTTGCTATCTGAGGGTTAAAACTCTAACTGTCTGATAGAGATTTGAATTTCACATTCGTACGCAGCACTTACTGTGAAAGTCTCTTGTTGTCCAATATTGTTTCGTAGAAGACTACAAACAATTAGTAAACCGTCCTGTCTCCGCTCGTATTTTCTTGAATATTTGTAAAAAAGACGCGTGAACTTCTGTACATATCCACATTAATTAACAGCATTGTTTTTATTTATTTATTTATTCATTTAAACACCAATTTGATGTTTCTTATATCTCTCCTCCTCATCATTTCTTTTTGCTTTATTTTTACTCCTTTGTTTTGTTTTCTCCGTTGTCTTCCCATTCTTTATATTTCTTGTGTCCTACATATTCTTCTTGTTAACTATAGTTAAGTCTATTAACACACGCACGCACACATACACACACACACACACACACACGTATTTTAAATAACAATGAAGAGAAAGCATACTAATAGGTGAAACTAACTATATACATGTTTTTATAAAGAGTGATCTAAGTTGATGTGGGTGTTTATTTGCGTGTGCCCATAAGGGTGTTTGATTGTACATTTTTTTGTACTGCAAAATAGATAAGAACAACTACATCCATGAATAACAATTTATCTTTCTGTCTATCGATATACATAAATGAATGCACACACATACATAATACATATATACAGACATATATATATATATATATATATATATATATATATATATATATATATGCACATACAAAAATATATGTTGTGCCTATGTATGTGTATTTCTGAGCATTTTAATATTGATATCTAAAGATAAAGGAAAATATATTCGTAACTAAAAGAAATTATTCCGATCAAAAGAGCCTAAATGTTTTGATGAATAATAATGAAGGGAATAATTGCCTACGCACAAGTACATATAAATACATGCACTCACTCACTACCGACACATACATACACACCCGTACACGTATGATCACATGCTATGGATATATATATATATATATATATATATATATATATATATATATATATATATATATACAAGCATTTCTATATGAGTAAGTAAAAATCAATAACTGGTCGAAAAAAATATTTTAAAAACAACAAATCATAGGGACTCCGTTGAATTGGTAATTTCTTGTTTGTCATTTGATTATTTTCTTCAAGATGACCATATTTAAAGAAGACAGAAATCCCAAACCCCAATAACGTTTCTTCGATATATCTGTAGAAAACAAATGGGAAAAAAATCAATAAATAGTTTCGGAAAGATGAAATGAACAGAATGGCAATATTCAAATTATGCTTATATATGTTCAACGGACTGATCTTTCGTGAACAGCAACAATATTAGATAAATACATAGCGACATACATACATACATACATACATAGACAAATAGACACCTCCTACGTAGATAGACAAATAGATAGAGAGAGAGAGAGAGAGAGAGAGTCAGCGAGAGAGAGAGAGAGAGAGATGAATGTATTTCTCCTTGAACATGTATGTAGTTCTAATAGTACTCATCTAACTTGATAAATATCATACATGAAAACACTGAGCCCTTGAGTTTCGGGTATTGGTTTACAGCCAAAATATGAATAAACATGTTTTATTTTATTTATTTCTACCACTAAACACCCTCACCCCCACACACGCATACATACATACATACATACATATAAAACAAGTATAGCTATATGCACCGTTTAATATTCACGAAGGACTGGTATTTTGCACATCACATAATTACAGTGTTAGGAGAATGTGTTGCTAGGGAATCACACGAAATGAAATTGAAATAAATAAGAATGTACCACCAATATTTACGATAAAACTTTCAATTTCTAGTTTCACAGAAGAGAAAAAGAAAACGTTTTTAGTTTCAACATTTCCTTCTTTGGTTACTGTTGCTGCATGACAGCTTCAGGAAGGAGGCGGATAGTGCGGAAGAGAGAGAGAAAGAGAGAACAATTGAAGTACAGGAGCATATGTTACCACGTAAAGCATAATCAGGATTAAATTCAGAAAAATTCGAAAATGTCATGAAAGCTTCCTGTTCTGATAGGACACTGATAGCTGATAGCAATTTAGACAGTAATATATCAGCAGTGTCAACAGCACTTGTAATAAACAAGATCTTTAGGATTGAAATAATGGACTCTGTATGTGGTCATACTTGCTGTTAGAAATAGGAGACATATCTTCCTTAAATCTAACCCTATTGTTTTGACATAATAGACAATGTGGTCCTAAACATAGAAAAGCGTCGGTCTTTCTCTTACCGTTTACTGGAAAAAATTAGCTGTCTTCAGACCTGGAAAGGCAGAAACTCCGTTAGGTCTAACAGTGGTCATGGTATGCCGGATAGCAATCGGACATATATATATATATATATATATATATATATATATATATATATATATATATATATATATATATGGGAGAATATACAAATAATAACAACAGATGAGGACAGGTGGTGTAAATAACAAAAGTATATATTAGTATGACGCTCGGGAATACGGAAAGTCTTTGACGTTTCGAGCTACGCTCTTCAACAGAAAGAATACGGAGACAAGGAGAAAAACACGGAGAAAAAAAATTGAATAGTGTTCAGTCAACGGTCAATCATATATATATATATATATATATATATATATATAAAGAGAGAGAGAGAGAGAGAGAGAGAGAGAGAGAGAGAGAGAGAGAGAGAGATAGGCACACACACACACACACACATCATACACTCACACATATATTCTTCAGATAAGGTTGTTTTTGCTTTCTTTCTCTTTGTATCTGTGCGTGTGTATGTTTGTGTGTGTGTGTGTTTATGTGCGTGTGTTTACATCTGGTTTTGCATATGCCTGTTGTTCTGGATGTTATGGCTGACTGTTTGTGACTAAAATGTTTAGAATTATATATTTTGCTCGGTGATTAAAATCTATTGGTTTTCAATGCGTATTTCGAATTGTAATTCTTTGGGTGTGTTTGTCTGCGTGTTCATGCATTCGCAAGCGCGTGTGCAAGAACATCTGGTTTCCATGAGCTTGTCCCGTGTGTATGTTATAGTAGACTGGCTATGACTAATATCTACAATACTTCGATCTATTAATAAAAGATGTATGGCTCAGTGGTTGTTAGAGTGTCGGGCCCACAATCATCAGGTAGTGAGTTCAATTCCAGGACCGGGCTATTCTTGAGCAAGATGCTTTATTTCACGTTGCTCCAGTTCACTCAGCAGTAGAAATGAGTTGTGACGTCACCGGTGCCAAGCTGCATCGGCCTTTGCCTTTACATCGGTAGCGTGGAGGGGGAAAATTGATATGCATGGGCAACTATTGATCTTCCACAAACAAACAGCCTTGCCCGGACTTGTGCCTCGGAGGGTAATTTTCTAGGTCTAGGTGCAACTTCATAGTCATTCATGACCGAAGGGGTCCTTATCCAGATAAGAAAACCAAAACCTAAAAAAAAGAAAAGAATATTGACAAAAATTCAATGTATTACATTCAAAACAAAAAAAAATTAACCAGGAGCAGATACGAAGAAAACTAGGAAAGTCGTTTGTGTAAACATTCTAACCTCAATTTATCCAATAACTTGCAGCCTATGAAGGCGCATGGCTCAGTGGTTAGAGCATCAGGTTTATAATCATTAGGTTGTGAGTTCGATTCCCGGACCTGGCCGTGTGTTGTGTTCTTGAACAAAGCACTTTGTTTCACGTTGTTCCAGTTTACTCAGCTGTAGAAATGAGTTGCTACGTCACTGGTGCCAAGCTGCGTCAGACTTTGACTTTGCCTTGGACAACATCGGTGGCGTGGATAGGAGAAACTGGCATACATGGCCAACTGCTGGTCTTCCACAAACAAGCTTGCCCGGATTTGTACCCCAGAGAGGGACTTTCTACGTGCAATACCATGCTCACTGGTGACCGAAAGAAGTATTAACTCATTTTAGCCAAAGGATTTGAAGAACCAGTAAAATTTGGGCGAAACAAAAAAGACGAAATTGTTGCCATTCCTATTCAGTTCCCAATGATAGAAATGCTCTGCATCAGCATTAAAAATGCTCTGCTCAGATGACTGTTGCAATATGAGCAAGTGGTCACAATTTGTTTACGACTTCACTATCAAAGTAAAAGGATAAACAAAGCCTTTTCGCCTTTCAAATAGTAATATTTACTTTTGGGTACCAAAATAAAATATTTAGCAATGTATAAAAAGATAGGGAGTTTATGAAGAAAAAGACTGTCGTAGAAACAAGGAAAATTTGACACATTTATAAAGTAAAAAGAGGTTCCAACGACTTCAGTTGAACAATATACTACCGTCAATGTGACGTCGAATGATGAAATCAAAATCTAGGGATAAAATAATAATAATAATAATAATAATAATAATAATAATAATAATAATAATAATAATAATAAAAATAGTAGTAGTAGTAGTAGTAGCAGCAGCAGCAGCAGCAGCAGCAGCAGCAGCAGTAGTAGTAGTAGTAGTAGTAGTAGTAGTAGTAGTAAGGACTACAGGGGACGTTTAACAGGACTGCAGGGGATGTTTAACAGGACAACACCGGGGACGTTTAACAGACTACACGTTTAACATGTGAGAACGATAAATCACTGCTCCGAAATTTATCCAAAAACATCGGAAATAAAGACATCGCATGGAGCCAAAAATAGCTGACAAAGGGTTGGACTATATCCGAGTAAGTAAGACTGATTGAAATTTATTTCTATTTTTCTAAATATAATGTATTTTAACTAGATATCATCTCCACGATCCGCACAGCGAACGTAAACACACGTGTTACATCAACACCAGACCATCTCCGGACCCAAACACCATGTACAAAAAAATTACAAACAGATTAAATAATACCGGCATTGTTCCACCCAAGAATAACAACCGGGAAGTGCGTACTGTAAGCTTGCTACGCAAAAAGTACGAAGATCTGAACGTGCAAAACAATCTGACAACAGAAATGAACGGATCGGTACCCTACGGAAACGATGACCATCAAAATAAAGGGCCGGACGTTGTTCCTCATGTTCCGCAAACATAACCAAAACGCCATAAATGGACACGTGAGGAATACATTTCGATCCTACACGCATATTTTACAGTAGTGCTCTACCCAAAGAACGAAAACGCAACAACGAATACATACAAAATATGGAAGAAAAATAATCTAAATAAAGACCTCGAGGACTTACAAATATATATAACATACAGAAAATTGCACTACTGGGCACTGCACACATCGTACGCAAAACCCTTTCAATACAGTAACCACAAGAGCATCACAGCAAACCACAGCACATACCCAAGGCACACAGAGCTGCGCTCGGTAGTGAAGTGAAAGCGCGTTATAAAAATAAAACTACTGATCAATAATAATAATAATAATAATAATAATAATAATAATAATAATAATAATAATAATATTCCTGCACTCTGGGGCTCGAAAGCAAGATGTATTAATAACAAAGGAAGATGCAATTACACAGTATTCAAAACTGCCAAATTGGGGAACAGCAGGGCGAGATGGCTCAAATAATTTAGGTTAACGGACAAACGAAGTCGTTTACAATTAGACGATTTCCTACAGAGTGATGTAGTTCCGGAATGGATGGTAGAGGGAAAGACAACATTATTGATGAAAGATCGGTTAAAGAGCAATGAGGTTGGTAGTTACTGACCCATTGCTTGTGTTAACCTCTTATGGAAAGTGTTAACAGACATTCTCGCAAGGAAATATGTATACATTCCTAGCAAAAGAATCTACGTGCAGTAGAACAAAAGTGATGCCGGAAAGGACCCTTAGGCACCAAGGACTACCTTATGATAGACACGGTCGTAATGAAGAAATGTAAACAGTGCCAAATACTTGTGTATGGCCTGAACAGTCTGTAAAAAAGTTTATGACATGTCGCTGCATCCGTTGATTCTGGATACACGTGAGATGTGTGAAGTAGTTGTGAATGTGCTTGCACTAATCAAGAACAGCAAGCCTAGGTGTAACACTTAGCTGATGTAACAATCAAAAGAGGTATCTTCCAGGGAAATTCTTGTTTACCATTGCTATTTGTTATAAGCCTTGATCCCTGTTTCTATCGTTCTACAGAAAATCAACGCTGAGAAAGAATGGACCTCATCTCAACTACCTTCTCTTCATACGTAATTTCAAACTGTTCGCAAAACAGAGTCTAAAATGGAGGAGCTGACTGAGTCTGAGCAGATGAGCGGCAAGGATTACAGGAATGGAACTCGGGATCTCAAAGTGTGCGTTGCTCACTTTGGAACGAGGGAAAACAGCAGATTTCATTTTTCAGGCTCAAATTACCGGTTATCGATCGGGTTCGGCAATCTAAACCTCAACGAGCTGGATTTCTGTAAGAAACTTACGAAATTTCATTCAAGTCTAACGGAGCCAAATCAAACTGTTTCAAACAATGATATATATAACTCCTACTAAATCTGTTGAGTGCCTTTTTCTTTCGTTTGTCCATTCACTCGTACACACACACACACACACACACACACACACACACACACACACATGTGAATTTGCATTTAGCAGTAGAAATATGTCGCGGACGTATTTTAACTTAGCTAAAGTTTGCGTATATATGTGTGTGTGTTTCTGAGTGCAATATATATATCATCTAAGGAATACCCAATATCTTGATTAGAAAACTGTTATATGTGCACTTGTGGAAAGTTGCATATTTATCCATGTCTCCCACGCCCTATAACATACATAGATACATGCATACACCCACACTCAAGAGCGCATGCGTTATTTTAAATAATTGACAACACCAGTTCTATATAATTGCACCATTTATTTATTTATTCATTTCGTTTTGTGTAATAACATCATTTTCATGGTACATTATTTTGTGAATAACTGTTTGTCGAATGACTATTGACATAAATGGTTAGTGAGCTTTGTAATGTGATTTTGGTCGGATGAAATTCCATTTGGTATCCAAATTGAAACTATAATTATGTTTCTTTATGTTGCATATTATTGATTTTCTTTGAGAACTTATGATTTGTCATTTTATCATTCATTTGTATATTAATGTGCATGGCAAACTAATTAGGAAGACTGTAGGTTTAAACATATCCTAGATTTATGCGAACTCAAGCAGGGTTAATGTTGTGCAATTAACAAAATAACACAGAATTCGATGCTTCGTTGATTTTACAATTATTGTCATATTTGGCAATCATACTACATTTGTAGCTGTAGTTGAAAGCATGTTTAGTATGTGTCAACGGAATTATATTGTCCATTTAGGCTTAAATTATAAGTGAATCAGTTTATCGTCATTCCATTTTGAATTTGGCCGAGACACAACATTTAAAAGAATCAATTTACCTAACTAGATATAGATGCTACGAGGATTTGCAATCAACCACTAGAAGCAGAGGTCGATTGTAGATCAGCGCGTTGTTGCGATTTTGATTCGTAACACTGGCACAATGCCATGAAGTTTGGAGGCAGGTATAGCCAATTTAATCGTCCCCTGTACTTGACTGGTATTTTATTTTATCGACATAATGAAATGCTATATTGACATTAGTGAGTTTTCAACTTAGAATGTAAAGGGGCGTAACTAAATACCCCAATACTTTGCTGGCGGAAATAGTGATTCTAATATAGGCACAGGGTTTTAAATTTCTGAAAGGCATATATTCGGTTAAATTTAGCTCGAAAATGACTGGTACATTATTTTATAGATCTAGGTAAGACAAAGTTAAATACGATGGTATTTAGAATCAGAATATAAACGATCATAACTAAGTGCAAGTTAGTTTAAGCAAGGTGAAATATCGATTTCTAACAGAGCAGGGGGATAGAAATCTGGGAACAAAATATACTCGATCAATTTACTTCAGTACATAAAATATGTCTATCAGCCTCGGATTGGTGAGAAACAAACTTCACCTAGGCGAGATTTGATCTCAATACATAAAGTGCCGTAGCCAAATACAGTAAAGTACTACTACGTGTTTTGTATACAACAGAAATGCTTTAATCTTGGTGGAGAGTAGTTGTAGTCATTCCAGGTTCAGATCAGTATGTCTCTGGTTGACGTATTCTAAACATGAAAAATATAACCGAGAGAAAAGACATCAGAAGAGAAGTTGTCGGTATTCATAAACACTATCACATTTCATTATTACCATACACACACAGATATGCATATATATATATATATATATATATATATATATATATATATATATAGAGAGAGAGAGAGAGAGAGAGACAGAGACAGAGACAGAGATAGACAGACAGACAGACAGAGAGGCACACAGATAGATAGATAGATAGATAGATAGATAGATGATGTCTTACATGTGTTTCTGGGGTATCCCAAATGATAAGCGAGTATACCTACATATGGGGTATTCCGTCATCAGAGACAGGTAGAGAACTTATAAATGATCTAGACATGGAAAATTCGCAGACAGAAAGCAACGAAACGGAAGAGTAGAGAGTAAAGAAATAAAGAAATAAAGTTCACAGTTCAATTTTCAGAGGGTATGGATGTTAGTCCGTATGATCTTAGGTAAAATCCGACTTAAGATGCTTGTTATGCCACGGCGTTTGTTGTCTTCTTTCACAAATATATATCTGCTAAATCGGAAACATAAATAAACATGTGGGGACACATAACAATTGAAATAAAAATATGGTGCTATGAATGACACATGAAAATGAACATGCAAAACATTAGAATCAAAATATTAAAATAACGATGCATGAATGTTAACTGAGAAATGAGAATATGAAAAGTGTGTTACTCACCCCACACTGAGTAACACCACTCACCACCTCTGAGTCCGGAGTCCTCTTTAGTCTTTGATCTAGTCTGCGCTTTTATATGTATATATACCTCTCTCCATTTATCTATTTAGCTCTCACTCTTTATATATATATATATACCTATATAATTTCGCTTTTATGTATATTTATACGTAAAAACCGTCAAACATTAATTAAAACATCATTCAGTTTATTTAAATTGCTTATGAAATTTATTTTTATTGGGCCAGCACTGGCTTATATTTTCGAAGTTTCATACTTAGATGGCGTCATCCCATACGCATACATAATACACACATACAAACATCTAACCACCAATATATACTATTACGTGCATACATATAATTTCTCTGAGTTGCTAGCAATATAGTGTACGCAGCGTTAAGAGCGATTAACAACATATCTGTTGCCTTCTGCAACTGTGTTAAAGGAAGTAGCTCCACTCCTATCACCATTGTTTATTTGTCTCAAACTTGAATCAGTCGATTTTAGTATAACAATGTCTCTTGGACGCCCTTACATTTTAATTTTAAACACCCGAGAGAGAGAGTTTTTTTCTGCATGGATAATTTCAGTCAGTCGAAGTTTCCACTTACTATGTCACGTATGTAAGTTTCTATCTCATTCTAACTATATTCTAATACCATGAAGATAAAACATTCAATCGTAGTACAGTGACTGAACATGTAACACAAAACACCACTGTATCTCCATCTCTGAACACCCGTTACTAGTGATGCAGACTACTTTCGATTCCCAGTTGTAATGGTATCAGTTATTTCGATAATGATTTTGCGACAGATATCTCAAAATTGGCATTTCCTTTTCCCGTTAAATGTCATGCTTTGTATGCAAAATCAATGAAAACTTTCTGTGCTTCCTTACGTTAACTTTTTATGCTTCCTAATCAAATGACTAATTTATTTAGATAATTAAATATATCTAATTTTCAGATACGATAATGATTTCTAACTTTTTCATGATTTATCATCTTTCAGTTTTTTTCTTTTTTTTTTTCGATAGGTTTTTTTTTTTTTCGATAGGTTTTTTTTTTTATCATTAGTCAGTAAAGTTGTTAATACCAATGATATATTTCGGGATATTTAGAACTGGTAAGAGAAAGGGTTCGAATGCTTGTAGTAGAGTAGGCTCCATTATTAGCGTCCAATGACCAGGTGTGGGTGCTAAACCGGATGATGGATTAAGTCTACAGCCCAACTAGGCTACGTAAAAATTTAAACTCAGAATGCAAAGAGGTGAAACAAAAATCTCAAAGCATCACGTCCGACGCTCCAACAATTCCGGCAGTTCACCAATCTAGACTAGTATTTTATTTATGAATATTAGGAGGATGAAAAACGAAGTTAACCGCGACTAGATCTGAACTAAGAATCTAAGTGAGTCAAAATAATGACGGTAAGAAATTTAATCCGACGCCCATAATTTCTTAATGATAAAAATGAATCAGCTTTAATTTTTGATTTCAAATTTTGGTACAGGGCCAGAAATTTGAGGTGGGAGGGTAAGTCGATTACATCGACCCAGTATTCAAGTAGTACTTATTTTATCAACCCCGTGAAGACTGACGATGTGATGATAACCACTTTGCCCGGTGTGCTAACGATTCTGTCAGCTCATCGCCTTAATCAGCTTTAATATTAATTTACTACTTCGAAGATCGACAACAGTTAATGCTTTTCTGGTTTAGCCACAACTTTAAAGGAAAAGTACTTTATTTTACCTATTCTGGAGGAAAGAAAGGCAAAGTTCACCTCACTGGAATGGAATTGGAACTCGTAATGTATAGATCAAAAATACGACAACATTTAAGAAGCCTTTAAAATAAAATTCCATGGCTCTCAGAAATCTGTAGCGAAAGTAAATATAGTTAACATGAACACAAAATCGATGTAACACCACGCACACTGATAACAGGAAGAGTCAAAACAGATACCGCAAGTTATGAAATTCTGATGCACTAAACATGCAGCTAGTCTACTTCAGGTGGACTGATACTTTATTTTTCGTCTCTTTAAAGAATGGAAAACAACGTTGGTTACTTGCCCGCTTGATCACCATGTACGTCGTAGTCAGAGAGCAGAGAGATGGTAGAAATGTAGCAATATATAGTCTCTTCAAGGCGGCGAGTTGGCAGAAACGTTAGCGCGCCGAGCGAACTGCTTAGCGGTATCCCATCTCTGTGAAGTTATTGCGTGAGTTTGTCTTGATGTGTCTATTGAATTGTTGCCATTGTTAATTGAATTGTTTGAATTGTTGCCGTTGTTGATTCGTTAATTGTTGTTTTGTTTCCCATTGTGGGAAAATAGAGAAGGCCCAAGTTATGCGGCCGCAATGGGCAAAGGAGTAGACACGCGAGAGTTGGAGGTCCGCGAGATAAAAGTGGAGCCTAGAAAGATGAAGGAGAGTGAGAAATTAATCACAAAGGAAGGAAACACATTGAAGCTAACACCGCCCGAAGAGCTATCGGCCAACGTGACAAAAATAACGGTCATATTTAAAACCATGAAGGCAGCCACGAGAAAGATAGTTTGCACCAATAGAGGCCATGAAGGAATGTGTTAATATAAAAAAGATTCACAACATACATTACGAGAGGGAGAAGATACGCCACTGTGTAGGTGCGCTTCACGACGGAGGAGGAAGCAATAAAGCACTCCGCAGAGGCAATAAGGACAGAGGAATGGGTTCTCTTGCCTTCGTACTACGGCAAAAGTGTGACCAAGGTGCGAGTGGGTAAGGTACCACCCGGACTGAAAGAAGAATGGCTGATGACAGCCATAACGTATAATATGAAAGACGGGAAGATTCTGAAGGCTACAAGGTCCCAGAAGGTGAACTACCGGGGACATGGGATCGAATTAACGATTCAAGCAACAATGGAGGACTTGAATAGTGTGGTGGATGAGATTGTGCTGCCAGAAGATGTGAAGCTGAGAGTTACTGTGGAGGGTAGGCCGCCAGTGTGTTTCACATGTGGAGAAAGGGGCCACATGAAGGCATGGTGCACCCAAAGAAAGTCACAAACAGAACAAGAAGAGAGACATGAGAGTGTGGACCACGTAGTACAGGACAAGGTAACAGAAAAAGAAACGGAGGATGGATTCACTATGGTTAAAAAGAAAAGAAGGAAGAGCGGAGGAATGAGTTCTCCGCCAGAAAAGCAGAAAAAGAAGAGAGAAGAGGTGAGAAAAGAAACTGTGAAGGAGGGCAGTAGGAAGGGAAAAGAAAGTTAAAAGAAAGTGGAGTTGCCAGTGGAGTTGCCAGTGGCGCTACCAGTTGAGAAAGTGTCGGAAACCCAACTGTATGAAGGTGAGATGGAGAGACTATTTATGGAGGAAGAAACGAGAGAACCAAAAGTCCAAGACAAAAGAAAGAAGATACGAGGAGGAGATGGAGTGTGGTATGATGTGACGTACCCCAAAAATGTTGAAACAGAGAAAAAGATTATCAAGTTTCATTCAATAGTAAAAGTGAAGGTGCATTCATACGTCTACGCAGAAGATATGAAGGCAATATTGATTGAAGAGGAAAACTACAGAAATTTGAAAGTGATGTGTGGTGATAGCATTGACCCACCAGGAGTGGAGGTGGAATTTAAAGAGTTGCCAACAGTGGTGGATTTGAGAGATATCGAACCACTGATGAAGTTCTACTAAAGACAAAAAAATATGAAATTAAAGGGAAAAAAAGAACAATTATAGATAATGCATATAACGGTTCAAATGGTACTGCATGGGAGTGGGGCCCATGCGTCCATTTTCATTTTTTCATTTTTATATAACTTTCATCGCATTTACATTCGTTTTATGTTTTGTGTCCCCACTATTGTCTTGTCTGTCCTTGTGGTGTCCCTATTTATGTTTAGGGCTGTATGCCTAATAAAGAAATCGGTACTTCGTCTGCCATTACGTTCTGAGTTCAAATTCCGCCGAGGTAGACTTTGCCTTTCATCCTTTCGGGGTCGTAAATTAAGTACCAGTTACGCACTGGAGTCGATGTAATCGACTTAATCCCTTTGTCTGTCCTTGTTTGTTCCCTCTGTGTTTAGCTCCTTGTTGGTAATAAAGAAATAAGAAACGTTAGCACGCCGGGCGAAATGCTTAGCGGTATTTCGTCTGTCTTTACGTTCAGAGTTCAAATTCCGCCGAGGTCGACTTTACCTTTTCATCCTTTCGGGGTTGATAAACAAAGTACCAGTTAGGTACTGGGGTTGATCCAATCGACTGGCCCCTCCCCAAAAATTTCGGGCCTTGTGCCTAGAGGAGAAAAGAATATATATCCTCTTTGAAGCTATGACAACTCTGCCAAATGACTACTTTACACACATACACGCACATGATTTCTTTACACACACACACACACACACACACACACACACACATATATATATATATATATATATATATATATATATATATATATATATATATATATATATATATATATATATGAGCGCATACAGAGACAAAAAGGTGAGGTCAGGGATGACTGATTTATCATAAGAAATGACATTAGACAACTTTAATTAATCTCCATCACTTAGATATAAGTTTTATCTGCTTCTATGTAAAAGTGTACCAATGTATATGCATGTGTATGCCAGTACGTATTTAAACAGTATGAACTGCAATGATACTTATTTTTGTGTTTAAATGTGTGTGTGTGTGTATGTGTGAGCGTGTGTGTATGTGAGTATGTGTGTATGTGAGTATGTGTGTGTTTGAGTATGTGTTCGCACGTATTAAACCTATGCTCAATGTTTTTAATAGCAGCTGATTAAAGAAACTAGATACATCTGCTACCGTATAATGAAGAAAATTCACTAGAATATTTTCTTTTCTTTATAGTTTCTATTCAGAGCGATGTTCTATTCATGTTTCCAATGCAAGTTTGCTTGCAAACTCTTGCATATGTAATCATTCATTGTATTATATCAGAGTTAATGGCATCTTTTTGATTAGTCCTTTGACCTGTACTTTTCAAGAATCGGAAATTTGATGTTTCAGAAATCTATGATTTTCCTAAAAGCATTAGTAACTAATTTCGAAGGTATACCGGCTAGTCAATTGATTTAACCTGAGATAGAGTGTTGAAACGGAAATCATTTCTTCCTCATAAAGTGAAAATAGATATTTACAAAATATGTATAATATTGTATTTATTTACTTTAAGATTATTTTTCATATGTTATATCTTGAGATAATATATAATACTATTTCTAAAGAAAAATTAGTACAAAGATCTATGTGTATTTTACAATTTACACTAGCTCGGTGTGGCGGAAAGGACAGTACCCTTGGCTCTCGTGGTTCTTGCTAAAGTAGTGAGAAATGTCATCGGGGCTCCTCTTGAACCATTGCAATTCAACACCCCGCCAAAAAAGAAAATGAAATGTGTATGTTGAGGAGGGTTCAAGAGGCTTGATGTTTGAGAAGGGAGAGCTGAACTAGAACGACCTAATTGATTATTATTAAAATGAAGCAGGTAAACTCAAGTAAGGAATAAACATCAGAAGCATTCCATCTCACTTTTTAGCGTTCTCCACAAGTAAGACTAGATATCAGTTTCTGTGGACTAGGCTAAAAATCAAGTTTTACAATACAATGTAGTGTTGGGTTGTTCGTGATTTCTTGAACGGTATCGTGCGTCCAGCTTCATTCTTTGTACTATACGCACTTTCTTGTCCTTTTCTGCCCATATTGTCAAACCACAAGAATTCTCACCTTGTCCCTATTTATTTCCGAAATTGTTATCTCTCAGATTCTCAAATGCAGCATTAAGCGCACGAGATCAACAGTGATGTATGACCTGCAAAAGCCATTGGTATAACCCTTTCCTTTGAAATAAATCGCTATAAAGTGTTAAAAGATGTCAGCAAGGAACTGGAAGGAAGTTTTGAATATGGTTTCCTGAAAACGAATCTCTTCTTGTACAATGTTTATAACAAGTATGCCAAAATAATATTTAGATATAGTAACTCAGAATGCTGGTGTGTGAATCAGAAACCATATATTAACACAAAGCCAAACTTTTCATAAAGATACACAACTAATTTGATCCTCTATTTTATCGTCTTCGCAGATATGGAAGGCAGATTCACTGTTTCTGTGACTCGAGTCCCAACCGGAGAAGCTAGAAACTAAATACCGTTATTAATATTTTGTTCAACGCTTTTAAAATCACTGTTACAAGACCACTTGAAGAAGTTGTGATATTACTAAATCGTAATGACTGAGGAGATAAAATCTCACTCGAATGAAACGTTCCACATTCTTCTTATCGACAACCACTTAACAAAGATTTGAACAACTCATATTCACTTGATATATCTGTAGAGCAGTGAACAAAAGATAAGGAATAAATGGATTGGCTGTGACGAGTTGGTTTTAAGTTGAATAAAAGATTTATGTACTGAGGTATCAACAACAACAACAACATCTACTACTACTACTACTACTACTACTACTACCACAACAGAAGTCTTTATGCGGTTGCCAATCCTACTAGAAATAACAGTGGTATTTCACCTACAGTGTTCTTAAAATGAAGTTGGCATTACAGATTCTGGATGCGCAAAACAAAGACGACACAGTGGCCAAGAATTGAATGTCATTTAATGATATGTTTGCTTGATCACGAGCATGTTGTAACCGAACTTGTACTACTACTACTAATAATAATAATACTTTCTACTAAAATCAAAAGGTTTGAAATTTTGAGGGCGGGACTGGTCGATTACATCGACTCCAGTGTTCAACTGCTACTTAATTTATCGACCCCGAAAAGATGAAGTCCAAAGTCGACATCAGCGGAATTTGAACTCAGAACGTAAGGACGGACGAAATGTCGCTAAGCATTTGGCCCTGCGTAGTAACGATCCTGCCACCTTGCCGCCTTCGTAATGCTTGTATTACCTCTACGACTATCACCACCATTACCACCATCACCAAAGCCACTACCACCACTACCACCGCTCTAATGTTACTACTACTGCTGCTGTTGCATTTATATCCAAAGCATCTATGGCTATTTTAGTACAAAGTCAAACAAAGCTTTCGAATTCACCTATCGATTACAAGTACTTTTATATTGAGCAAAGTGTGTTATTATCATTGTTCATATAAACCTCACATTCGTCTCTGATTACTCATCTAATAGCAGCGCCGTTTACATTAATTACAATCGGTATCATAATGGGCTAATTTCTCAGTTGTGTGTTGTCTATTTATAGTAATATATATGTATCATGTATATTATATCCTATAAAAATACGTCATATATATTTGAAAGAGGCTTTCATATATATTTCCACTCGTGCGGTATCTTACAACTTTACTTTGTTTTATATATATATACATATATATATATATATATGTGTGTGTGTGTGTGTGTGTGTGTGTGTGTGTGTGTGTGTGTGTGTGTGTGTATTTCTTCTATTCTTTTACTTGTTTTAATAATTTAACTGCGGCCATGGTGTCGTACCGTCTGCAGGGGTTTTAATCGAACAAATCGACCTCAGGACATATCTTTTATGCCTAGTACTTATTCTGTCACTCACTTTTCCTGAAGCGGTAAGTTACGGGGACGCAAGCACACTACCACGACTGTCAAACGGTGATGCGGAGAGGACACACACAAAGACACACACACACACACAATCCATTTCTTTAAAAAAAAACTATATAGCTTCTTCTGATATAATTCTAGTGTCCTATTGGTGCAATTCTTAGTTATTAATACTAGGTCATCCCTATATAAACCACCCTCCAACTTTAAGTTTACATATAATATACGTAAAAAATATCGTTGCTTTCTTCCAATTTTGAGATTTTCCAAAAACATGCACCTTATTTTAATGAAGAACTTCGGAAGGCGGGATATAATAATAATAACATTAAATTTTTTAATAATTCAAAATATATCTATAATATAAAAGATTATAATATAAATGACTCATATATTTGTTTATAATAATAAACTTAACACTAAGTATTATAAGTTTTATTTAGGTAATTATGGTATTAATAATAGGGATTATGATAATACAAAACATAAATATAACAATAATAATAGACTAAGAAATACGATTAAATGTAATTCATTTAATAATAATAATAGATCTAATAGAATAAATAATAAAAGAAAAATTTGGTTAGTAATTCCCTACGGAGACAAAGTTAAAACAAACATTATTAAAGTGATTTTAAATATAATTGAAATATTCATTAAAGACAATGAAAAATATGATGACATCTTTTCTAGTAATAACTTTGGAGTTGGTTATTCTATTATTAATAATGTTGGTAACATTATCTCATCCTTTAATAAATTTAAATTGAATAAGTTTTACAATAACAAATCAATTAATGCTTCCAATAAAAAGGATAATAGAGACCAGAATATGATTAATTGTACATGTAGAGATAAGACTAAATGTAAATTTAATAATAAATGTAATTTGGAGGATGTAGTATATAAATATGTGGTGACTTTGAATGGTGATAATAATAAGAATGGTTATAATTTGAATACTATTTATATAGGGTTGACTTCTAATAAAATTAAGTCACAGATGGCTCGACATATGAATTCTTTTAAGAATAGAAATTCAATTAATTCTACTGGCCTTAGTAAATTCATATGGGAACTAAAATCTAAAAGCATTTAGTACAATTTAAATTGAGAGATAATTTGTAAGGCAAAATCTTATCGAGTAGGTAGTAAGTTTTGTTTATTATGTACTAATGAATTTAAGGAGATATGATTAACTAATTAAAAAAACATTAATTCTCTAGATGACCGCTAAATTAAATGTAGACATAAGTTAAATTATTTATATAATAAGTTTACATAATATGTTTATAGAAAACCTATTTTACGTTACTAATTGTTGTAGTTACAATTCGTAGTAGTAAAATACGTATAATTAACATAAGATTAGTTAGAGACAATGCATAATTAGAATAAAATCAACTATGCAATTTATTAGTAAATAAATAATTTAATGAAAATATATTAATTTATAAAAACTTAAAATTATTTACGTCCATTATATATTTTTTACGTATGGTAGTTTTAAATTATTTAGACTTTAAAAATAACCAGACTTTAATATTTTCCAGCAAATGGTATACTATAGGTCAGTTTTTTATTATTCTGAAATACATTTTGTCATTTTATTAACTTAAATACGTACTTCTCTCTACTTTTGCTGACGCCATATTGGTCACGTGATATATTTCTTATAAATGATAAGTTCTACGCATTACGTTTAAACTTTTAGTTCACAGAAATTCGTCGATAATATAAGTCATGCTTTTAATTTTAATGAATATTGTTAAATGTTCTCATTTATTTATCGTATTAACACGGATTTTACTATATTTATTTCTTTTCATAATGGATGATTATTATTAGTTCACGGTAATTATTCGATAAGATAAATTATAAATTATGCTTTTAATTGTAAGTAATATTATTGAATGTTTTTCATTTATATATTGTATTAACACGTATTTTTATATATATATTTATTTCTATTTTTAATTAATTATTATGGGGTAAGATACGTACATTGATTTTTATTTTTATTCTAGACCTGAAGAGTGATTATATTTTTAAATAGAATTAAATTTGGATTGATTTATTTTTTGAATTGAGTTGATTTTATCTGTTTTAATATAGCCACGAAACGCACGTAGTCAACTCATTGCTATTTACCTTTTATGCTTTATCAATTCACAGCTACTTTCTTTTTATGCTTTATTGGATTCTTATAGCATATTCTTTTTTCTGGATGATGTCATTGGGGTCTTTCATTGTCTGAATTGTATAATGGTGGTTCTTCGCTAAATTACACACACACACACACACACACACACACACACATATATATATATATATATATATATATATATATATATATATATATGATATTTATAGAAAAACAAAGAACAAAATATACGTATGTATGTGTATATATATGCGTATATATGTATATATATATATATATACATATATATATATATATATATATATATATATATATATATATGTGTATGTATGTATACGTAAATGTCGAACGATGAAAATGAGTTCTCAGCACTGCATTGGTGGATATAATTTCTTTATTTGTGAATTAATGCAACCACTTGTTTTTATATTACGAAAAAGTAGAAAAATATACTAGTGTCTTAACAATTTTTCAAGCCGATCACATGGAGAAAGTTGTTTGCCTCCATTCTGGAAAACACAGTCTCGTATGCATATATATCTATGTATATCTAAGTATATATATATATATATATATATATATATAGAGAGAGAGAGAGAGAGAGAGAGAGAGAGATGAAAGTGGTTAGGTGTCCATACAAATCAAAAATTATAGTTAAAATAATAATTTGGAAAAGGCACAGGATCCCTTCAGTTTGACTCACACATTTATTAATTAATTTTTTTCAACTGGACAGTTTCAAACTTTGTATACTGGTGGAATGTCTCACGCAGAACACGGTTTATTTTGAACATTTTTGACAAAATTTGATTTTTTAGAAGTTATTTCGTGTTAAAGTTGTCGTATTTTGCTAGTTTCAACCAATCAATGACGTGTATTCAGTTGAAGAAAGCTACTGCTGTTTGCGATACTAATCGGAGAGGGACAACCTCTGGGTCACCTCTACTAAATGTCATCACTCTGTTCTATTTGTATGTCGAACGAAGATAATCCTTTCTTCTTTTCTAGTCAACACCGTGCATTCTTTACTCTTTCCCTCCCTTCTACACTGTCAACTAGCATTCAGTGAGCGAACTTGTCACTGCCACTACAATCTTCCGATGTATAAGCGGCTATTTGTTTTTTTCTATCTTCATGTCTTGGAAATGTTATTTTTAATTTAATACTTTTATATTGATGAAGTGCTTGTTGTTGATTATAGTAAGATAAAATCATAACAATAACAATACATCTCATAGTTGTAAAATAAAACCATTTTGAAACTACATATATGTCAACAAAAAGGCTAGCTGAGGACTCGTAGCTCTACAGATCATTTAAACACCGGTGCGCTTTGTGTGTGGATAAAACATCGATGTCGGGAAACGAATATATATATTTAAATAATATTTCTTCCTTCCTGGCGTTGATTCTTCGATGTTTACTGTCAAAAATGTTCAAAGTAAACCGTGTTCTGCGTGGGGCATTCCACCAGTATACGAAATTTTAAATTGTTTATTTAAAAAAAAATAATTAAAAAATCTACGAGCCAAACTGAACAGATCCAAGGCACAGAGTTATATTTTAGAGAATCTTTAATAAAATATTACCGGTTTCGATGTATCCATTTTATCAAATATTAGAAATATGAGAAGCAATTTGGGTGGAGTTGGAGAGAAAAAACATCTTTTGTTCTTTTTTTTTTTGGTGGTGGGGTTAACATTGTGTACCCAAATTTGTATTCTTGATGAAATTTTGCTTTAGTCAGTCTCTTACAAATGTTTTGTTTATAAAGCTTTGGGTGGGGTTCAAGATTTCAAGTTTCAGGAAGTCTTTTGAATTCAATGGGAAGCTTCTTACTCATGGTTTAAGCCAGCTGTACGTGTCTGGAATCTATTGTGAAAAACATTCTTCTTTGTTCCTTTTTCTATGGAGAGAAAATGGTTGAATGTTTAAGGATGGTTATTCAGAGAAATAGGGTGGATTTATTTGCTATTTCTTTTGCTCTGTGTGTGTGTGTTTGTGTCTGTCTGTCGGTGTGCGTGTTTGGGATGTATTGTTTTTTTAATCTTTTTTCTGGTTATCTTTTTCTATTGGCAGATTGTGTTCAGTAGATCTGACCAGGTGTGTGTGTATGTGTGTGCGAGTGTGTGTGTGTGTGTGTGTGTGTGTGTGTGTGTGTGTGACAGATCTTTATATGTTGATTGCATGGATATATATATATATATAAACAAATAATAAATGAGTATATGCATACATACGTACAGGTGTGTGCATACCTACGTCTACCTGTATATATAGGTGCATATCTGAGTACAGGACATTGCAAACAAAACGTAGACAAGAAATAATAATAACCAGAGTACAGAAAACACACAAGCCACATAGAGAACATGTTCCTTCATCAGCTACCCCCGTTTTAACACCGGCGTTTCGAAGAGTTGGGCAGGACGCATCGTTAAAACGGCTCTTCTCATGGACCGCAAATTAAATTTGTATACACAGATTAAACCTGTGCCATGGAGGAATGTAGTGGCGGACAAAAAACAAGACAGGAAAACATACGGAAAAGAAAACAAGACAGGAAAACAAACGGAAAAGAAAACAAGACAGGAAAACAAACGGAAAAGGCCATGCGGCCACAGGCATACCTCACCCTACGTCGTTAATTGATTCCAGGAGAAACGACTTAAGCCGAATTAAGTTGTCTCTAGTCTAAACGGATAATAACCATTCCCAGTTCTGCACTTTATTTTTGAATGCATTTTCAATAATACATGGTTAATAAAAACCTAATTTAAACTTACAAACAAATATATATTTTTTAATACGGTACACTGAAAAGAAAAGTAATCTAAATTTACGAATACAATTTGGCAGTATTTACCGTACATCGTGGACGCTTTATTTATGAATGCAGTTTGCAATAAGACATGTTAAAATAAAAGCTATTTCTAAGCTTAAAAAACAAATTCAGTAATTATTATTATTTTGCAATAGTAAAAAAAAACTATATTATTTTAAATTTACCTATACGAACATACAAGTTGTTGATGGTTTACATGGCGGATGTAGATGGCTGTGGATCGTCAACACCAACAGACAGACGTAAAGTCGAGTAAAATGACTTGACTTGAATTTTATTTTTCCATATTTTTGAAAACCGACGTATAATCGAGAACGACTTAAATGTGTGTGTATATATATATATATATATATATATATATATATATATATATACATATGGGTCAAGAGGGAGAATAAAGCTGAATGCAACAGAATTCTTGGACAGGGAGTCAGCAGACCTAAAACAGAAAACACTAGATGGGATGGTAACAATGGCGGTGGTGGTGGTGGTGGTGGTGGTGGTAGTGACAGTAACAATAGTAGTGGTAGGAATAACAGGATGAATGGGAGTAGCAATAACGGCAGTAATAGTAGTGGTAGTTACGAAGAAGACAACCCCAGAGGGGCCAACAACAGGAATACTAGCCTCCTTGACACTCAATTCTTCAACATACATGACAAAACTTATGATATGAGCCGGGTATACCCGACAACATTACCTTTTAACAAAAGAGTCTGCATCCCTAAACATACTCATGACCACATGGAAGCACAGTTCACTATAGCTAGGACAAAACTTAGACAGATTTTAGAATTATACACTAAGAGACAGAGACAGAATAAGACAGAGGCCCAACAACTTGGGAATATACCCGCAAGTGGCCTACACAAGCTCATGCAGCGCACGAAAAAGGGAGAAGTGGTATGCCTTCCCACAGATAAGTCCGGCAGAATGTCAATAGACAGCCTGCCGAACTATATCCAGGCAATGCAACCTCACATCGCCAATACGAAGGTAACAACCTTACAGGCGCATGAGGAAAGAGAAAAAGTCCTCAATGCCCACATGATGATGTGGACAATTGTCCTTAGACCCCAGAAGCGCACAGCCAACAACTTCCAAGCCTGGAACAATGATATCCCGACGCTGTATGGGCTCCGTAAGGACCACAAAGTAACAACTAATCCTGTAGTGGGACCACCAACAAGACCAGTCTGTGGAGCGAATGTCGCTAGTAACTACAGGATCTCCTACTTCCTCTCAATGATCATACGCCCCATAATCCAGATGTCACCTGATGTCTGTGACAGCACGGAAGATCTCCTCAGCAGGATCAACGACTGCAACAACACTTGCAACCTGACAGGGTGTATAGTGGGTAGCATGGATGTGGTATCACTATACCCATCTATCGACGTGGATTTTGCAGTGGAAAAGTGCGTGGAAATGATCAACGAGAGCGAAGTAGAGTTCCAAAAAGTCAACACAGAAGAACTGGGCCTCCTACTTAGATTGACATATGACGATGCATATCTAGATAGATACGACCTTAGAGATTTCTGCCCTAGTAGACGTCTAAGAGGTAGACCACCCACAATTACCTCTATGGCTAGGAAGACCCCTATAGAGAGATGGAGTGGATGGACCAGAGCCATACGGACCCCCACTAATATCCACCAGATAAAGAAAATGATCGCACATGCACTAGGAGCTAGTATAAAGGTCACCCTAAAAGGCCACACCTTTAAATTTAACAACAAATTATACGCCCAGGACGAGGGGGCAGCCATCGGGGTTAGTATCGCCGGTGATGTGGCCAATCTTTTCATGGTATGGTGGGACAGAAGGCTTAAGGAACGCCTGACACAGAACTCCATACTCGTGAATGTGTACTCTCGATATGTCGATGATATCAACTTAGTGGTAAAGACACCCCCACAAGAGAGTACCCCTGAAATAGAAATAGAAACTAAGACTATGGAGAGCATCCAGCGAATAGCTAACTCCATCCACCAGAGTATTAGAGTTACGATAGACTACCCTACTAAACACCCTAACCATAGATTACCTGTATTAGATACTGAACTCTGGCTAGAAACTAAGAACAATAAAACCAGAATCCTCCATTCACACTATACAAAACCTATGGCCTCCAAGTACCTGACCCACCGGAACTCGGCTATTGCGGACAATGCCAAATTCAACATATTGATGGCAGACCTCGTCAGAGTAATGCGAAATGTCTCCTGCATGTGCGACCCTACAGAATTAAAGAGACATATACAACATTTCGTCCACCGCATGCAGTTCTCGGGTTACAGCCATAAAGAAAGGATCAGGGTTTACAAAGGAGCTATGAAGAAGTTTGAAACAATCAAACGCAACGATAGGAATGGGATTTGCCCACTCTATAGGAGCAAATCATGGAACACCATAGAAAGAACTAAGAAGAAAATAGGGAAGGCAAGCTCATGGTACAATAGCCACAAGTACCAAAGCGTCATGTTCGTCGACACCACCCCTAGAGGCGAACTGGCGTACCGCTTTAGAAGGGCCCTAGACAAACTTAAGCTAAGAATTAAGGTTGTCGAAAGGCCAGGCAACCCTATCAAATCCCTTATCAGTAGAACATACCCTTTCAGTAGAACCCCCTGCACTGATAGGAATTGTATCGTATGTAGATTTAGCCCACAAACGAACTGCAAAACCAGAAATGTGGTCTATAGTATAAGATGTACAGAGGGACGATGCAGAAATAAGACAACGACATATGTAGGCGAAACAGCAAGGAGTATAGGGGAGCGGGCAAACGAACATTGGAGGGAACTTAAGGAAGGGAAGAACTCATCAGTTCTGTACCAGCACGCTGAGCAAGAACATAGAGGCTCAATCAACAACATAGAAATTAAAATCTTATCTACACATAGCAGTGATGCAGCACTTAGACAAATTACTGAAGCTACACACATAATAGAAGGGAAACCTAGCCTGAATAGGAAACTAGAATGGAACACTAACATACGCCACTAACAAACCACAGCATGTGACAACATGTTACCCATATAACAATAATAGGAACAAAGTATAATACAATACATAGATAAACAAATGGAATTAAATACTACATACGTTAACAAAATTTAATTAAACACATTAAAAAAAAAAAAAAAAAAAAAAAAAAACCACACACACACACACACACACATGAACATATAAATAAATAAAAACTAATATATATGAACACGTATTAACAGAGAATATAGGTGATACAGACACTCCCCATACACACATGCACTTACAAAAGACACAGACACATTGAAGGACACGCATGCGTAGACACATACAATAGGAATACAAAATACAAAAATGGCTGTTAGTTAGCAAGGTGAGACACACATAAGAAAGAAGGAAACAAAGGACCACTGATGAGGTCACAGAAGTGTGACGAAAGAACTCTGGCCGAAATAAGATTAAGATTAAGATTAAGATTAATGTAATATAAAGCTGAAAAAAAAAAATTAACACCAAATATACAGTGCGTGTGTTTTT
>NC_142928.1:152029689-152067189 GCF_046866305.1 Octopus bimaculoides
GACAGTTACTGATTGCATCAAGACCGGTAATACCAACTTGATACAACTTGTCTTAAGACAAGGCAAGATGATTATGACTGGTGCCAGTTTTATCATAATTTTGGTTAATCGGGAGAAATTGTTGATGTTGATAACGACAACAGCAACAACAGAAACACTACCATAAAATTGTGTCATTATGTCTACTATGTAAAAAATAAGAATTTATATTAATAAGTCTAATGGAGTAATCTCTAAATTAGCCGGCACTTTTAGCGACTGCTTTGATAGACGGATCGATTGGCAGATCGGAACTGAGATAAATAATGCTGAGATAAACTTTGATGGATCAACTGGAAGTATTCAAAATTATTTTGTTTATCTATTATAAATAAGAATAGCAAAATACAATGAGTGTTTATGTCTGCTGCAGGGTAGGGAGACGATAGAGAGAAAGAGAGAGAGGAAAGGGTCCTGACTAGAAGATAGAAAGGCAGGGAGAACTGTGGCGTTGATGGGAATAGAAGGATTGGTTATGTATGGACAAGTGAATTTGAATATCTGGATCTGTGTAACATTACTAGATGCAGGCTGGTTGGTGAGTGATTATGTGTCTGTCTGTCTGTCTGGATGGCTAATTCCTATTTATTCTGAGAAAGCAAATTTACACACTCGCACAGGCACATGTATACATACATACATACATACATATATGTATACATACATACCTACATATATGTATGTATATATATATATATATATATATATATATATATATATATATATACACACACAGATGTGCATGTATGAATTATATTTTCTGTCCGTGCGTGTGAATATATATGGTCTTGTGTGTGTGTGTTTGTGCGTGTGTGTACACATAGATATAAATATAAACACAAACTAATACATCGGAGTAAGTATGGATTTTTTCTTCTCCTTTTCTTTGCGTCTGTGTGGATGTGTATGAATATTATCTGTGTGCGTAAGCTGATAAAAACATAATGTTAGAGGGTGATTGACTGATTTATTGACAACAAATACTGACAGATGAACGACTGAATGGATAAAGGGATCAATAATAGAATCATAAACTTCCAATTGAATGAATGGGTAAACTAAAAAAGTTGGATACGAAGAAAATCGATGCAAATTATTATTCATTCACTATTTGGATCAACTGACGCTATTTTTAGTTAGCTATCTGGATTTTTGTCCATGTGAAGAGAAGCTGCTCTACATTGCTCAGGGAGAAATTCAAGGATTAGTTGAATAAAGAGTTTTTATATATTTGAATAACATTTATAAAGTTTAGATTATCATTAAGCTGTGTTCCTAGTGCTATGTTTTCATTAAAAAAAAGCATCTGTAATTAGAATATGTGTGTTTCATATATCTTTTTCATATTTCTATCGATCCTCTATTGCCAACTTGAATCTCATTTGCATAATTTTATAACTTAAATCGTATTAGTGTTAATCAGCATCAGAAGGTGATCAGCTTACAGAATCGTTAGCGCGTCGGAAAAAATACCATGCGGTATTTCTTCCGACTCTTTACTTTCTAATTTCATAACATGCTGAGATCAACTTTGCTTTCATCCTTTCAAGTAATAGGGTCGGTGTAAGCGACTTACTCAACCCTTCCATCTCGTTGTCCTTGTGACAAAAATATCAAAGAAAAAATTATTATTTAGCATAGGTTTTCCGCTGACTGTGGAAACATTTGATCAAATAGATTCCAGACTCGCCAACTACACTTTTCTTCCAGACATGGTCTATCTAGGACTACATTATCTAATATGCCCTTCCATTTGCAATATGATTATGCAAAATTACGAAAAATTTAGGTGCAATATCTTGGGAGGTCTAGCGTTCACATTGAAGCTACTTTCTTGACTGGTTCTAATATTAATTATTTAATGTGATATTCGATTTGTTTGCAGTAATCTTGCGCAAAATCTACCGTATGGTAATCAAAACTAATACAGTTGCAAACACGTTTTCAAGTACTGCGATCATTTAAGCTGAAAGGTCGATGTGCTTCAAAGATCACTGTAAGATCGCAAAGCGCAAAGATTTGAGGAGCAGCCAAATCCACAATGTAAACTAAAACTAATTATGTATGTATGTATGTATGTAGTATATATATATATATATATATATATATATATATATATATATATATATATATATATATACGTATATATATATATATATATATATATACGTATATATATATATATATATATATATACGTATATATATATATATATATATATATATATATATATATATATATATATACGTATATATATATATATATATATATACGTATATATATATATATATATATATATATATATATATATATATATATATATACGTATATATATATATATATATATATATATATATATATATATATATATATACGTATATATATATATATATATATATATATACGTATATATATATATATATATATATACGTATATATATATATATATATATATATATATATATATACATATATACGTATATATATATATATATATATATATATACATATATACGTATATATGTATATATATATATATATATATATATATATATATACATATATACATATATATATACATATATATATATACATATACATATATATATACATATACGTATATATATATACATATATACATATACATATATATATACATATATATATATATATACATATATATATATATATATACATATATACATATATATATATATAGATATATGTATATATATATATGTATATATATATATATATATATATATATATATATATATATATATATGTATATATATATATATATATATATATGTATATGTATATATATATATATATATATGTATATGTATATATATATATATATATATGTATATATATATATATATATATATATATATATATATATATATATATATATATATATATATATATATATATACGCAACCTGCAACCGCGCACCTACACGCACACAGACATACATACACACACACACATATGCGCCTATACGTATGTGTTCTGTGTGGGTGTGTGTATGTGTGTGCGCGCGCGTGTGTATGTACGTATGTGCGTGTAAATGCATGCAGGCGCGTGTTTACGGGCTGTGTGACAATTACCAGACATATTTTATTCACAAACTCACCTCGCAACTAAAATTTTATTAGAAAAAAAAAACTTTGTAAAATCCATTTAAATGCACATTGGCATGTTTTCTCACTGTTTTCTTTGTTGCCTTTTCAGACGGAAGCTCAGGTACACCAACACCGACATCAGCGGCTGCTGTACGTGACTTAGCCTTTTATTTTCCGCCTAGTAAATCCGACTCGGAAACTGGAGCTGAACGTGCTAGTCCAGCAGCGAAAGTGCCTGATATGAGCCCTTGTGTTTCCAAACTCCGGCAAAGAAGGGCTTCCATGCACGATGCTATTGATTATACGAAGATTGACACTAAACTCTACGACAAAATCGTAAGTTAAGACAGTTACATCATTTACTTCTATGCTTTCCAGTTTAAAAGGAGGAAAATATGTAACTTTATAATTATCCTTTTATCTGCTTTTCAATATTAATATAAAAAAACGGAATGCGGCGAGCAAGCAGAATCATTAGCACACATGGCAAAAGACTTCGCAGCATTTCACTCGTCTTTACTTTCTGAGTTCAAATACCGCTGTGGTGAATTTTGCCCTTCAACATTCCGGGTTTGATAAAATGAGTACCAATTTAGCACAAGGGTCGATATAACAGTTTTACCCTGCCCTGAAATTGCTGATCTTGGGTCAAAATTTGAAATCAATATTAATAGAAATACTGAAAGCGGCGAGCATGCAGAATCGTTAGCACACAGAGTAAAATGTCCACAGAGTAAAATTTCGGCCGAGGTCAACTTTACCTTTCATCCTTTCGGGTTCGATAAAATAAGTACCAGTTAAATACTGGGGTTAATGTATGCAACTTACCTTTCATCAGAAATTGCTGGCCTTGAGCAAAATTTTGAAAGCGATATTAATAAATAATATGAAGGCGGTGAGTTGGCAGAATCATTAGCACACCGAGCGACATTTCATCAGCATTTCGTCCATTTTCATGTCCTGAGTTCAAATTCCGCCCAAGTCAATTTTATCTTTCATCCCTTTCGGGTACGATGAAATATGTACGAGTCAGACACTGTGGTCGATGTAATCAACTCAACCATTCCACGAAGTTGCTGGCCTTGTACTAAAATTTGAAATCACTATTAACAAAAATAAAGCTGTAAGGATATAAACGGCTTTCAAAACAAGTAGTAATCAATTACTGTGAAATATTAGAAATACTGATTATATACGATGCTGATTATATGCAATCTGCATATTATGTACAATATACCTAACTAACTAATTTACTCTTTCGCTTTTTTCCCTTCTCTCTCTATCTCTCTCCCCCTCTCTCTCTCCTTCCCTCTCTGTTTTCTCTGTTATTCTTTTTCTGTCTCTCTCTTGTCATATAAACGAATCCATATGTGTACGTCCACATGCTCTATCTCCTTATATATACATGTGTGTGTGTGTGTGTGTGTGTGTGTGTGTTTGTATGCGTGTGTGTGAATGCACGTTTACTATGTATACTTTCTTATATATATATATATATATCGTCAGTGGGGATATATATATATATATATATATATATATATATATATATATATATATTTACATACATATATGTCTGTGTGTATGTATATGTTTATATATATATATAGAGAGAGAGAGAGAGGGAGAGAGAGAAAGAAAGAGAGAAAGAAACGCATGTACACATATATGTATATATACAGACGTATTGATTATCGTTCGTTGAGCTAAAGAGATAGTTGATTTAAGGACAGCTCGGCTAATATTGATTTATTAAGGATCTAAAACAATCCGAATCTTCTTTTGTTCTAAATTTATCCAGTAATT
Source organism: Octopus bimaculoides (assembly GCF_046866305.1). NCBI lineage: Eukaryota > Metazoa > Mollusca > Cephalopoda > Octopoda > Octopodidae > Octopus > Octopus bimaculoides. The sequence goes on from NC_142928.1 coordinate 152,034,660, forward strand.
TGAAGTGGATCTACTTTCCTGAAACATATTAATACTCTCATTCATAATTTTAACCCAATCACTGAGATATTTATTGAGACAAAGGGAGCTGTTAAACTGTGATTTCTTTTGCCTTGTGTATAATCAATATCTATACAATCAGTAAGAAAATCATCTAAAGATTTTGTCTATAAACTATTGAAGTGCTTCCAGCTAATGAATATATATTAACTGGAATATACTCCGTATGCTGATTGATTTCCTTGAACAAATAAATGAAGAGTCGAATATTTTGTAATATCATGCAAATATGAAGTCCTTATAAAAGATATATTGCAAAATCTCTCTCCTAAAACTATCTTTTTCGAACGTTGACAAAATTACGGCTCATCTCTATCATCCCCGAGAAAAACCAGGTATAACTTGTTCAGAATATATATATATATATGTATATATATATATATATATATATATATATATATATGCATGTATGTATGTACACACACACACACACACACACTAGCAATGTATCCCGGCGTTGCCCGGGTGTTATGACATACAGTCATATTGTATTATTTGTTCCTTTCTTATGGGCAGAATCAACACAGCTGTTATATAGTGAACCGGATTACTAGCGTAATGGAAGTTATTGTTTGTTTAAAAGTGAAGTGGAAGAGAGCACAATTTGCATGGGGTTGTGCTTTCTGTGCTTATGAAGGATCACAAACTATGTGTTGTTTCATCGTATAAAAGGGGGTTAACACGATTTTGCTCAGAAATCAGGTTTCCCCGCAATTTCTTAACTTGTCACTTTATTACGAATTGTTTGCTTCTTTTTTTTATCCACGTACTAACATACAGAGATTACGAATATGAGAAATATATATTTTTTTAAAGTTTAATTTTTCTTCAAGGAACACCCATTGCCCCTTTGCTCACCTTGCCCACCCATCAGCTATCCGCTTTCAAAAAGTTAAAAACACCTAATGTTTCACTTTCGTCCGATGTTTCACGCATGCGTAGAATTGTACTGAAATAGAAGATGTAAAAAATTTTAGAGCACCACCAGAAAACCGATATGCTAGAAGCAAAAGGTAAACGACATTATTTCTGAAGAACCTTACCCGCTTTTCAAAAAGCTAAAAGGGAAACAATGGGAGGTTGTAGCTTTTTGAAAGTGGTGAAGTGATGGATGGATGCTTGGGAAGGAGATTTTAGTGTTTTTTTAAGAAAATAGGGAGAAGTATCTTAAAATTCGTACTCTCTGTTCTTTTCTCCGTGGATTATCAAGAAAAAAAAATCGAAAATAGTAGAAAATGAAGAAATCGGGATGGGAGAAAATTAAAATATTGAGAACGTGTTTTGGGAGTGAAATCCTAATCTCCTGTATTGAAAACATAGGAATTGGAGGAAATTTAAGGAAAAAATCAGGCGAGGTGTGCAAATGTTACCTCCGACATGCTAAAGACAACAAGTAATGGATAAGATTTCTGGGAGAAGTTTCTTTTAAATGTATATCGTAGATCAGGTTTTTAAATACACTCATCACTAATACGATTTACAGAATAGAAAAATATTATTTCAATTGGATTTGAGCTGTAATTTCGCGCGTGTACTTAGCAAGAAATAACATAATTTATACAGAAGTTTTAGCTAGAGAGACGGAACGACAGTGTGTGTGTGTGTGTGTGTGTGTGTGTGTGTGTGTGTGTGTGTGTGTGTGTGTGTGTGTGTGTGTGCGTGTGTGTGTGCAAGTGTATGTGTGTGTGCGCGTGTGTATTTGTGTGTCCTAAAGGAAGTTAATTTATGGCATTCTTTCGTTTGAAGCATTTATACATATATATATATATATATGTGTGTGTGTGTGTGTGTGTGTGTGTGTGTATCCCTACCTTCTAAACGTGGAGTAGATAAAACAGGGGACATCTGAAGAAGGGAATGTTCTTTATGTTGCCTGTCTCGTTTGTCTTTTTGTTTCTTTCGTTGTTTGAAAATAGTTGTTTTCAATGTTTTTTATTGCCTGTCTCGTTTGTCTTTTTGTTTCTTTCGTTGTTTGAAAATAGTTGTTTTCAATGTTTTTTAACGTTCTCGTTTCTCTTTTTGTTCACGTTTTTCATGTCTTGCACCGTGCACCCATATATGCATGTATATATACATATATATATATATATATATATATATATATATATATATATATATATATATATATAGGTATGTATATATATGCATGTATATATGCATATACTTATATATTATTTATATATATATGTATATGCATGTTTATATTTTTATATTTATATGTATATATATGTATGTATGTATGTATGTATGTGTGTGTGTGTGTGTGTGTCTGTGTGTGTGTGTGTGTGTGTGTGTGTAATGACTGCTGAACTCTACACGTTTTGTTTTCATTCCCTCTCTATTTATTTCCTCTTATTCCTTTCTGTCGAAGAGCGTAGGCTCGAAACTTAAAAGACTTTTCCATTTTTCCCTAGCATCAAGCTAATACACTTGCTTGTTGTTCCTACATCTATCTTCGTCTTTTGTTTTTCTTTATAAATGTGAGCTCTCTCTCTCTCTCCCTATATATATATACACATACATATATATATACATACATATATATATATATATATATATATATATATATATATATATGTATATATATATATATATATATATGTATATATATATATATATATATATATATATATATATATATATATATATATATATATGTGTGTGTGTGTGTGTGTGTGTGTGTGTGTGTGTGTGTGTGTATGTGTGTGTGTGTGTGTGAATTTACATATGACAAACCAAAGTGTACGTACACCGCCATATGTATATAAAAAAGAATACAAAAATGGGACAAGAACGCAAAACATCCTGACAGATGATACAAAAAAGAGACAAGAAAAACAAGGACTTGTCATTCGGAGTTTTCTTTCCTCAGTCGAGTTCCAGATTATCTTTGCGATTTCGGCTTGTTATACCCGAGATTCCTCCAATCTGGCCAGCCCCAAGGAAAAACTAAGCTAAGAGTACTAGATTCCTTGGAAGAAAGCAGCGAATGTATATGAAAACAAGGGCAGCAAAAAAAAAAAAACGGGGAAAAGATACACAAATACAAGTGCAAATAACAGGACATTAACAACAGGTATCTATATATATATATATATATATATGTATATATAGCCACTACACATTCTTTATTTTCTCTCCTTGTTTCTTTCTGTGCTCCTTTCTGTGGAAGAGCATTGGCTCGAAACGTTAGACTTCTTCACTTCCCGAGCGTTAAACTTATTCATGTTTGTTGTCTACACCACCTGTCTTCGTCTTTTGTTTTTTTTTGTGAATTCTCCCCTATATATATATGTATGTATGCATACATACACACAGACACCACACACACACACACACACAAACACACACACACACACACACACACACAAACACACACACACACATATATATATATCGCAGTTGAGCAGTGTAACCTATTCATCCATTTATTGTTTGTTTTGGTTAGGTCCGAAGCCAGACGCTGTAGTTGTGGCATTCGGCGACTTTCCTAAACCGATGTGTTGGACGAAGTTTCTGTTACTCTTCAAAAGTTACACGCAGGAAATTCATGGGCAGGGAAAGTATTCCAGAGAGCTAACATTCTTGAAAATGTGATTTGTGAGAGGCCTGAGTGACGTATACTGTGTAAATGACGAATGGAGGAGAGACGTGTGAATCGGGATGGATCACGGGGATCAGACCACGTAGACGCATTTTAGAGTTGGTATGGAGACTAAAGTTATTTGGAGTGTTGCTTTGTGTCAGATATCGTTTTAACGTGAGACGAAGTAGAAATCAAAATTTTGACCGTCATCAGAAACGCAAGAGCTGGAAATTGAATCTCTAAAAGTGAATAGAAATCAGCTTCATACCATTGATGACTGCTGTTGCTGTTGGCACTCCGTCGCTTACGACGTCGAGGGTTCCACATGATCCGATCAACGGAACAGCCTGCTCGTGAAATTAACGTGCAAGTGGCTGAGCACTTCACAGACACGTGTACCCTTAACGTAGTTCTCGGGGATATTCAGCGTGACACAGTGTGACAAGGCTGGCCCTTTGAATTACAGTCACAACAGAAACAGGAAGTAAGAGTGAGAGAAAGTTGTGGTTAAAGAGTTCAGCAGAGTTCACCACCATCCCCTGCCGGAGCCTCGTGGAGCTTTAGGTGTTTTCGCTCAATAAACTCTCACAACGCCCGGTCTGGGAATCGAAACCACGATCCTACGACCGCGCGTCCGCTGCCCGAACAACTGGGCCATTGCACCTCCACACCATTGATGACTACACTAAGATTATCGATCCCCTACGTAGTAACTTAATCTGCTAGAAAAAGCCGTCAAAATTCTTTTAAAGCACACCCTACTCTCTCATAAATGAAAGAGGCGCTTGATAATATACATACTCTGGAGAAACAGGACCCCATGGTTAAAGCTTGGATGTCTTTTGTCATGAGTTAGTTCTTTCAAGACCAACCGGTGCCAATTAATGCAACATTTATATTGCACTGTTCCATCGCTTTCTTTGCCTCGGCGTATACTATGTTTGCTAATATATGAAGTCCCTTAAGCTGTAATTTTTAATCCTGTCACATTTCATAGCTTCCATATCGATAAAATAGATATCAGTACAAAGTGGTAGGATGGAAGAGTTTTTAGTACCTCGGATGAGGTACCTTGCGGTGTGTTCTCCACTTTTTTGTGTTCTAGGGCAGACTTGGACTTTATCCAGCTTAATACCATAACTCGGTCTTTGGGTACATTCAGTCAAATTCAATCTGCAACAAGGATTTGGACAACGTCTCCGATTTCACAATAGCTCCTTTGTCTTCCGACCAGTCTGAGAGGCCTCAAATAAGTAACGGATCATGAGATCTGCTCTTTCTGACCAAGTGATTAAAGTATATACATATAAATAAAGAGATCGTGGTTCTAGATACATCACTTCATTTGTGTTGCTAACTTTCTCTGAGAGACAGACACTAAGTTTATTCAATCTCTTTACCCAATTTTCCTATATAAATCTGAAGCCTTCATCCTATGTAAGAAATCAATACTGTTCGCACAAATATTCTGACTCTTGTTTTCTTTGTACTATTGGTGTCCTTGTTACAATTACTGTAGTCAGGAAACCACGGCATAATAATCAATACTTTGTTATAGAAAACGAAATTAGCACTTTTCTTACATGAACTGAAAAACTCAACTTATAACTTTCCTTAGATAAAAGGAAACAAATATAGAGGAGGAAGAGAATAAAAAGAAAAGAGAAAATTGATTACATTTCACTGCCAGCAGTTTCATAAGTATTACTAAGAAATACGGGTTTAATAAAAGTTTGCTTCATATATATTAAAGCTCACAATAGTGTTCTAGATAATCATTATTACATTTAGAAGTCAATGTTAATCCACTGTTTTTTTTTTTTTGGTTGGTGTTGTTGTTGTTGTCAAGCCCCAAGGAAACACCGATGTAACCGACTTATAATCAGATGCATTCCATCCATGACTTTCCCGCTTTTTTAGGTGTTTGTAGAACTACATTATCCTTTTTTCATATGTTCTGAAAATTTGGCTCTTATTTCTAGCTGATAAAAAAAGATCATTTAAGTGCTTCTCTTTTCGGTTCCTTGTAATCGAGCAGTCATATGCCATACAGGTAGTTGGCTGAATGATGAGGAGTGACGCAAAGATCCATCTTCCTAGTCGTACCGTGTCTCCGCCATACTGCACTTTCTGAACTTCAGTGATGAATCCAGTTGGGCTTCTATGTGACAGTTTGACCATGTCACACTTTTTGCACTGTCCAGACTATTCCTGCTCTCATGTAGGTTATAGTGTTGTAAAACAGCAGTGGCAACCTATCTTCATAGAAAATGGCTATTTATTTAGAACTATTGCAGTAGATGCTGCTGCTGCTACTACTACTACTACTACTACTACTACTACTACTACTACTACTACTACTATTACCACCGCCAGTACTAATACCATGCTACTACTGCTACTGCTGATATATTTAAGTTTTATTACAAGCTTTATTGTTCTTGCTTTGTCTACAATTGTCTTATTTATTCTTACCACAATCTTTGGATTGTAGACTAGTACAGGTGGTGGCGGTGGTGTTTCTAGTAGTAGAAGAAAGAGCAGAAGAAAAAGTGGAGGAGAGAGAGCATTAGTTGTAGTTTTTGTTTAGGAGCAGGTGAGACCTATCATTAAAAAGATTCCAGCAACGATGCCTTGCGACCACCCGTATATTATATACGAAATATGGGAGACGGAAATTTTTTTTTTAATCGGTCGCAACAGTGACAAATGAAAGAACTTGCAGCTCGAGTGGAAAAATGCGACTCAGAAACTTTGCTTGAATGCACCGATGTATCTCTTTACTGGCCGTTGTTCATATTTTTCGACTAAAAAATTGTGACGAAATATATACAAATATATACCTTTGCAAATATTTATTATTTTTACGACGCAAGAGGTAATAGTTTTTAATTGTCGAATTACGAAAACAAACATTTTAAAGCATGGGTTAATTTGAAAATAGATTTTGTTTAACAGAATTCTTCAAATCTTAATGTTGGTACAAATAAAAATTCATAAAATATCTGTTTAAAATCTGTTAGACAGAAAAACTAGAGAAAACCACCTACTGAAATCGAACTACACACCCGGCGCAGGTCGGGCAGTTATGATATCAGAACAACGAAAAGATTTGTCGACTTTTTACGCATGCTGATATGCGCGCGCACACGCCTCCAACTCACTCAAACACACACACACAAATTCTCTTTCTCTCTCTCTCTCTCTCTCTCTCTCTCTCTCTCTCTCTCTCTCTCTCTCTATATATATATATATATATATATATATATATATATATATATATACATACATGCATACATATATATATATATGTGTGTGTGTGTGTGTGTGTTATTTTGGAGCGTGTTAGTGTTACATTTTGAGAGTTTCTGCAAAAAGCAGCCTTGTACTTAACATGGCAATATAAAACTGGAACAGTTAAGTTAATATTTCCATATTTAATACAGAGCATCAAACAATTATACTAGAAAAAGAATTGCGCTCTGAGACACAAAAGAGAATATTAGTTAATAACTAACCTTATTTTGAGCCTTTTGCTAAACACAAGGGACAACTCCAGATTTGTTTTGATATTGTTAGTTTTTCTGAGCGAAGAGTAAACTTCACCGTATTTATCGAATAATGAAAGAATCACTAAGTACAAGGTGCATTCCAGAAGTTTGAGATTTTTCCACACGAGACATGTATTAATTTCGAAGAAGTATGAAACACTAATCAATTAAAAGCTACAGGGAATTAGGTCTGTATTATAGGGAGGGAAAGAGGGAAAGAGACAAATTTGATACCCATCTCTGTCAACTAGTTGTTTACCAGGCTGGAATCGTGGACCTGTTCATTGCTCTGATGCAAGTGCCCCGGCCTTTTGTGACAAAATTTCTTCCTAAAAACCCTCAATACATGTACAAAGTACAGGATGTTGATCGTCTGGCCAATGAGAACCCGATGTATGCAGATGATAGCTTTGCAGTCGAAAATGGGGTTAATCGTAAGACACCCGGTGGACTTGCTTTGTCAGGTTTCTTAGAATAGCGTAAAACAGATGATCGATGCATAGAAGTTAACCTATAAGTAGTCTAGTGCATTTTACAAGTTTCTGTAGTGATTTTGTCCAGTTTAACAAAAAACTTTATCGCATAGCGAGCTTCCAAATTGTCTCTATGTCCCGACTGCATTCTGCAAACTAGTCAGCTGTGACAAGCAGTGATTAGTAGGGTGTGTTCAAAGTGTTGTTAGAGCCGTCTCCTCCAGTCTAGAATGAGAAAAGTTAGGAGGTCCTCTTATTAAATATATAGTAATGATATACTAACATTACAATAATCTAGGATGGTTTTGAGAGACTCTACTGAAAGAGTTTCAAAACATCTGGAATACACTTCATAAATGTACAATACTGTACATTTGTAGAACACAAGAGAATTATTCAGACAATTAATTGCTTAGAAGAAGTCATCCACTTGAAAACAAATGTAGTTAACACATTTAATGCATCGAGCAACATTTTATAAATTTTATTGACTGTTGAGAACGCTAATTTAAAATTGTTTCTATTTCCAGTCTAAGTAAATTATTTTACGTATTTAGAGTTTGGTATTTAAGACCAAAATAGCTGGGCCGATTTTTAACTAGCTATAACAAACCACTCTACAGATGCCATCTTTTATCTTTTACGTTTTTCAGTCATTGAACTGAGACCATACTGGAGCCTTGCCTTGAAGAATTTTAGTCGAAAGAATCGACTCCAATACTTTTCATTTATTTTAAGCCTATCTATCGCTATTTTTCCGAACTGCTAAGTTACAGCGGTGCAAACACACCAACGTCAGTTGTCACTCAGTGTTATGGCAAACACACGTGTGCGCGCACATATGTGCATATATGTAACATATGGTATAATGATAAACAGGGCAAATTTTAGCCATTTCTCCGCAGACTGAAAAAAATTATGAACAACCTTAATCGATTTTCGAACCTTATTGGGTTCTCATCAGAGGCGTTCACAGCATTTTGACAGTCTCCAGAGAAATAAGCAGCCAAACTCTTTATATACTCAGCAAATAGTTACTCTGTGAAGGAATCTCTAATTTGCATAGCGAAAGTGTTTAATACTATAAATACCAGCGGCCTGTCTTAGTACTCACAGTATCAAGGTATATAATACATTCATCGATACATCCATATACGTGCACGCACACACACACACACACACACACATTTATAGATGTAAAATTAATTGTTTTTCTCATATACATATATATATATATATATATATATATATATATATATATATATATATATATATATATATGTGTGTGTGTGTGTGTGTGTGTGTGTGTGTGTGTGTGTGTGTGTGTGTGTGTGTATGTGTGTGTGTGTGTAGGGCAGCAGACTTTCAGTCATAGGATCACAGTTTCGATTCCCAGATCAGGCTTTGTGAGTGTTTATTGAGAGAAAACACCTAAAGTTCCACGAGGCTCCAGCAGGGAGGTGGCGAACCATGCTGTACTCTTTCACCACAACTTTCTCTCACTCTTTCTTCCTGTTTCCGTTTTACCTGTATTTCAAAGGGCCAGACTTGTCATACGCTGTCAATCTGAATCTCCTCGAGAAGGGTACACTTGTCTGTGGAGTGCTCAGCCACTTCCACGTTAATTTCACGTAACCGACGGAGTGCTGTAGTACATATATACATATATATATATAAAACAGCTTTTCGATTAGTTTCCGTCTTGCAGTCGTGCTCAGGAATATGGGTCAACGGAAGGGGAAAATGGATGACACCCAAATTTCCGTACAGTTGAATCGAACCATGATCACTTGCTTGAAAGTGAGTGTCTTTAGTACATTCCCTTAACAGCTCATATAGGAAATATGGAAATATGACTGGAACAAATTCTCGTTGTAAATGCTACTTAAAGTGTACTTCCTAGTCTCAAAGAAGCAATTATTTTACATATGGTTCTATTAATATTTTATGACAGAGATCATTTATTTCAAGAATGAAAGAAATCGTGTAAAACATGTGTCTGATATATTCGGAAATGGTTTACATGTAAAACATTGTTTGCAATAAGAAAACAGTTCTGCTGATTTATCAGCTGTTTCAAAGGCAAGATATGTCTGCAGCAGTAAAAATATGTCATAGTTTAGCCTTGCATTGTCAATTAGACTCTTGTGAACAACCAATTTTACAAGTGATGGTAAACACTGATATCCACTCCATTACAATTGTAATATTAAAACCATTCTACAAGCATATATTTATAAATTACAGACAGTCTTGTCGCCATCCATTATTATCACTTCGTGTTCATCTCATATTTGTTTACTTCTGATACTTCTAGATACTCAATGAATTAGCATTTCTACATATCTAAAGTATTCCGAAAACTTATTTAAACGCTGTAAGTTATTTTTAATGCTATACTGAATCCGAATTTCAAAACTGACCTTGGAAATTGATTTACATAACCTCAAAACTAAATATTTGCAATGTTTATTTAATATTATACAGTGATTGGCACCGAGTAGAGAAGCAACAGTTGCTTTTCCCCCTCCACGCTCTTCTAGTTTTCTGTCTATGAATAAATAGGAATTACTAGATAGCCAATACCCGTTCAGCATAGCTGATATGATGTATTCGTTGGTTTTTCTTTTAACCTCACCGTCCTTCAATTGGTTTGTTCTGAACAAAAAAATGAAGTTATTTTTATAAAGTATATCTTAAATGTTCCTTGATTAAATTTGTTCGATTAAGCTTCATTCATTGAAACCATTCAACATTAATCATGTAATTAAGAAATATTTTTGTTGTTTTCTTTATAAACAAGACTATACTTATTGTGTTGTGGAGTTAAAACTGAATCCTATTCAACCATTTTTATATAAATCTGAGCAATATAATTTTTTAATGATTATTTTGGTTTTCTCACCATTAGATATAGCCTACACAGAATTATTTATTTAACTATATCTCAGATTCATACGGACTACAACTCTTGATGTTTGTATAATCACATTGAAATATTTAGAATGAGATTAGGTGCTTATCATGCGATAAAACCAAATAGGTTAAGAAAATATTTGAATTCAACGCCCAAATTGATGTGGTATCGAGATAATGATCCGGCAAAGCAATGCACAGCAAAGAAGAATCGTAGTGAGAAGGGGATAAATTTACCTTTTTTACCTTAATGTTAGTTAAATCATATTAGGTTAATTTTGAAGTCTAACAAATATCACCAAGAATCATTACAATAATAAGTTACCCGAGCCGCACAAGGGCCACATCAGCTCGCTGAACATGTTAAAAACAGTTGCCAATTCGTTAACAAATCTCATTTATTGTTTTATGTACTCCTAGATATACAAAACATGAAAGCGATGAAACAGTCAAGACAATAATTCCTTTGATCGAGGCTACTTTAAAAATATTAACCGTATATTCAAGTACTTTTATTTCAAAGCAGGAGAAAACTTTTCGACATAAATATATCTCAAAGAACCTATGAACATCTGTTGGTCATTTTATGAGAGCTAATATTATCCTACAGAACTAAATCCCGAGAAACAGTCAACCTCATTCCAGAAATAAAAATTGGTCTATTCATCTATAAACATAATGGCTACACCTTACTTTACACTATATCCATTCTTTGAGTGGCAGCAACAAATACAGATATCGCTTATACACTGTTCAGCAATAAAAGACATGAGCGACTATCCGCAAAATCATTTCATCGATGGCTGATGTCATTGATTTTATTTCTCAAGATGGAGTAATATTATAACATAAAATATGGAATTGCATGCATAAATATACATAAATGGAGCTAAATATATGTCAAGATAAATAAATGCTTTTGGATTTATGAACTTATTTACGTAAAGATATAAAGCAACAGAAGTGGTTCAGACAATACAATGTTCAAATTTCCCCGGAGTCCACTTTACTTTTCCTCCGCCTATAAAAGACGCAATGTCAAAGTACACCAGTCCAGTTTTCATATGGATGAGTGTGTGTATGCGAGTCTTTGTCCATCCCTCTAACTCTCTTTCTCTCTCTCTCTCTCACACACACACATACATGCACGTATACGTACATACAAACATGTGGATATACACATCCATTCACCCACCCCCACCACCACCACACACACACATTACCTGTAGTATAGTAAACAGAGTATATTTACAGAGCTCAATACATGTAAATATTTTATTTCAATTTATTTCTTGTAAAGCGAGTACATACATGTACGCGCGCGTGTGTGTACGTGTGCATGTGTGCATGTATGTGTGTGTGTGTGTGTGTGTGAAAAGCCTCCACTTGAATTAATTTGTCTGGTGAACGATTGCGGTTATCACAACCGCATCAACCTTTCTTCGAAAATGTTTGTCGTCAGCTACAGTGGAATACCGAAGATCCAGACAACTGGCATTCGCTTGAACATGCACCTGTTAAACAGGCTCTGCCTTCATTTGCTATCATTTTGAAACCCTTCCTCGAAAATTGTAGGAAATTACGAAAATTTTCGACAATCCTCTCTCTAGAGGTATAGATTAGTACCAAGATGGTACAAGATTAAACCTATGAAAAACGGTTACGTGAAAGTGGTGCTTTTCGGCATCAATATGATATAATAAAATAAAATAAAATTATATATATATATATGTATATAGTGTCTTATCTACTGAAAATGGGGTAGAAAAATTACGACCTGCATCACTCCTATGAAGGCAGAAATATGTGTCGAATACTTCCCGCCTTTGTTTTCAAACAATTAGTCCATCTTTTCCCTAATACTATGTCACTTTTAGAGCACTATTGATGCTGAAGTGTGTATTCCCTTCTCTCTCGATTTTTCTACTGTGTATAGGCGGAGATCGTTTCAATAAAACCACAATATATCTTATAACTTTATTTACTATCCTTTTTTTCGTCTCTGTCTTTCGAATGCATGCCAATGGCAGCTGCAAGTCATTGATCTTAACTTATTCCGTTGTGTTTTCTCGTAACTCTCTCTCTCTCACCGTGTCTCTCTGTCTCTTCTCCCTCTATCTCTCTCCCCATCTCTCTCTTTCTATATATATATACATGTATGTGTGTGTGTATATATATATATATATATATATATATATATATATATATATATAAATTTAAAGGTAGAAAATGGAGGCATATATATAGAGAGATAGATAGATAGATAGATAGATAGATGGATAGAGAGAGAGAGAGATAGAGAAATAGATAGATAGATGGATAGAGAGAGAGAGAGATAGAGAGATAGATAGATAGATGGATAGAGAGAGAGAGAGATAGAGAGATAGATAGAGAGATGGATAGAGAGAGAGATATATAGAGAGATAGATAGGTAAGCTCAGCTAAACAGCGTTTCGGCATAAAGAGGCCCAGGTCTTGCTTAGATTAATGCATACACACACGCACGCGTGCGCACACACACACACACTCACAAATAGTGATATATATATATTTTATATTGGTATACATACATATATATATAATATGCAAATGTATATAAGCATATGTATATGCATATATATATATATATATATATATATATATATATATATATATATACATACATAATTATCTTACAACACGCGCACTAATATATACACATGTATCATACAAGATACGGATACATGCTCACAAATACATGAATGTAGCCACACACACACTCACTCACAGATACTCAAACACACACACACATATAAGGTTTCTATTTTGTTAATATGTTTTTATATTTTGCTGGAGATTTGATAATGATAAAATGATAATTGTATTACATATTTGCCTCTGGGTTTCAACCCGACATTTCCTAGTGTCGATATCTGATGCTTTATATATCTCTATAATACTATAAACGACTAGTTATTGGTTTGTTTTCTTCTGTATTCTGCCAATATTAATCTTCTCTATGTGCACGTTTATGTATGCATGTGTAAATGTATTTATTTGTGTTTGTGTGTGTATGTGTGCGCATGTGTGTGCTTGTGTGAGGTGTGTTTATTTAAAACGTGCGCATAAATATATGATCGTCTGTTGGAAAATTGGCGCCTATACGCTGTGATATGAAATACTATATCCCTGTATCATTTATATGTTGTTTAGTATAAACTCTACACCACTGCACGATTCTTGGTGCGAAGGTTGTATCTTTAAAAGAGAGATTCTTATGAGAAATATTAATAAAAAATGTGTTTACATATAAGTATGAAGTTACGTAGAGTAGAGAAGAATAGAGTCGAGAGAGAGAGAGAGAGAGAGAGAGAGAGAGAGAGAGAGAATGTAAGTATAGGATAAGTTGTAATCATTATGTACGCCTTTATTGATTTATTATACATGATGCTATCGACATACTTATTTGTTGTTGCCATTCAAGCATATATATATATATATATATATATATATATATATATATATATAAAGAGAGGGAGAGAAAGAGATTGAGTGAAGTGATAGATATATAGATAAATAGAGGGATAAATAGCTAGACAGATAGATATATGCACATACACATTGATTATGTATATATATATATATATATATTACCATAGGAAGAAAATTTTGTTGATGTTTCTACAAGGAACGATATGTTATTTTTTTCATTTTGCTTTTTGCAATGTTGCAGGTCATTGCTGACTTCCTTTCAAAGTGTGTCCTTACATATAATGGCTATTCTCTAACAGTAATATAAGTTTGTTTAAGATAACTAATAACGAGTTCAAAATATTTCGGCCATTTTACATGACTAATTCACTCATATGCAGCATGCAAACATATATATTAGATATACACATGTATATATATACATAAGCATACACATAACTGTATACATACGTTCATACAAACAGCAGTTAACACCTTGTTATTCTTATATTAGGTGAGCTAATTGTATATTTGATGATGTGTGCAAAGATTTGCCAAGATGGAATTAACTAATTAATTGGCTATCAACAGCTATTCACTATTCGTAGCTAACGACGCGTGAAAACGCAGAAAAATGTCCGTCCTATAGTTCAATGACGTAATTCATATCCTAATTGTGTGGTTTACACACATATTTTCTATAAGGAGAAATTTCTCTCGAGAAAATTTCCGCATCCGAATGTATACGAACATGTTAAATAATAATGCACGCACCTATATTTCATTCAGTATTGCTTAGTGTGTCTTTAATTGATTCTAGGTTGACAAACATTTACCCACATTGGCATTCCATGCTTTTAGAATGCAAGCCGGCGGGGCTCGCTCTGAGCACTCTAATTTAATGTTCTAATACAAGAATGACAAGATCTTATTTCCTATCGAAAATGACTCGGTGTCAGCACTAGACGACGCGAAACAACGCAGAAATATAATCATTCTACGATCCGATGAAGTTCTTCGTAGCACATGGGTGTATTTTTCTTGCATATATTGTCTATAATTAGAATTTTTACGTTGACATAATCTCTGCAGTACGTGCCTTCCCGTATTGAAGAGTAATTGAAGAAGTCAAATATGAATATGCATGTGTGTGTGTGTGTGTGTGTGTGTGTGTGTGTGTGTGTGTGTGTGTGTGTGAAAGAGTGAATTGCATTAAAACAAATTTATAGGGTGAGAATGGCCTCGAAGATATAAAAGAATACATGTACCATATTACAATATAATATAGGATGGTATACAAGTTTTAGACATTTAAAAACCAAATCAAACTAGCATTTAGATAACTGAACAGACAGATATCGTCTATTCTTCGAAAATATCGGATATTATGCAAAATATAATAACCCATGATGAAAGCAAGATAATGACGAAGTTGCCGTTATACCCATACATCTCCTATCGACACCAGTTCAGTAGAGTTATGAAAACAAGATAAATACATGTAAAGATAAAAAATGAAACAAATAAAGCACAAACGAATAAACTTTTATTAACAGACGGACGCTTGCCATTCTGCAGATGATGGTCCTCGCACATTCACGCGCACACCCATTTATCTGTCATCACCATAAATTCAATTTCAGTGCATTTGGCAGACCAATAACTAATAAAATTAAATGGGGAAAAAAAAAACGGATAAGCAAAATCGCACATCACAAACACACAGAAATACTTAGAGATATTCAGAAACACAATGTTGTTCCTCTACCAGAAAAGTCTACGGAGGCATGAAACACACGAAATAAACACATACTCATATACATACTTGTACGTTTACATACAAAAAAAAAACCCACTGCAATCACAAACACAAATATTTAATGACAAAATACCAAGAAAACCGTCTGTGAAACCCATTGGGGAAACTACAGACGATTAGTGAAAGATTATACAAAAATCTATCAATTAATAACAAAATGAACATCAATCGGTGTTTATGCTTTATTGACAAAACACTATTTCTTCGTCTCTTTTTGTGTGTGTGTGTGTGTGTATATATATATATATATATATATATATATATATATATGAAACCATATATTCATATACATACACATGTATACACACACAAACATATGTATGCGTATGTACGCACGTCCACACAGAAGAAATGAAGTTGAAGCTTCTTTAATTTGTATTAACATTTTCTGAACCGGTTTCACAACCTCAGTATAGTCATGACGTTTTTTTCAAATCAAATTATGATATAGGCAGTTCTCTTTATATCAAGTTACATGACTAAAGAAAAGTGGGGTAAAATGTTCCAAAACAAATATTAGTTAATTGCCATAGAAGAGTTGTTGTCTAATGTATGCATTGGCTTAATCGTTTGTTTTTGTTTTGTTTTTGTTTTTTTGCTTGTTTGTTTGTTTGTTTTTTGTAGATGTTATATTTGATAAGTTGGTAGCTGTTATGTTTCCCAACTGAATACATGAAACAATAAATAAATGAATAGATAAATAAATAAATAAATAAATACGAAGCTGAAAATGCACATGAATTCCTTTATCTTATAATACATTTTTCTGTTTTATCGTGCTGCATCACCTAAATAATAGTCACAATCAATATAGGCACAGTTTATATTAATAAATATATTTTGTTAACCGACAAAATTGTGTACCGCAAAACAGCTTATCAAATCCTTTGCCTTCCTGGCCTTCACCATAATCCATAAACATACAACTGGATATTATAACACTTTTCCCTATATATCAGGTTGAGTAAAAAGTAAGCAACGTTTTGAACCATGATGAATTTGTACTGGATTTTTGCAGAGTTTTGAAATTATTGGTACATTTTTTTGCAATTGTCTGATAATATAGATATAGACTTGCCCAAATGTATCAATAAATTAACATTGATGTTGTTTTCACCATTGTTACAATCATCTGAAATGGAACTGTCGAAGCGCAATATTCGAGCTATTCAACTATTCAACTTCAAAAAAGGACGCAAAGCCGTTGAAACTGCTCGCAATGTCAACGAAACGTCTGGTGAGGAAATGACCAGTGAGTGTTCAGCTCGAAAATGGTTTAAACAATTTCGCAGTGGAGTCCTGAGCCTTGAAGATCGTAAGCGTAGTGGACGATCATCTGTCATCGATGACGGTCAGTTAAAGACCGTCATTGAGAAAGATCCACGTAAAACCACTTGAGAAATGGCAAAAAAGAACTTAAAGTTAGCCAGAAAACTGCCTGCAACCATTTGCATGCGATCAGAAAATTTAAAAAAAAAAGCTCGACAAATTGGTACCCCACCATTTGAATGAAAATCAGAAAATGCGCAGATATGAAATTTGCACGTCGCTTCATCTCCGTAACCAGACCGATCCATTTCTCGACTGTACTGTAACTTTCAATGGAAAGTGGATTCTGTACAATAACAAAAAACGTTCTTTACAGTGTTTGGACCAAAATGAAGCATTGAAAACTTTCCTTAAACTCGAGCTCTTCAAAAAAGAAGTTTATGGTGAATTTTTAGTGGTGTACTGCTGGACCCATCCACTATAACTTCTTAAAACTCATAAAAATATTACTGCAGAAACATATTGCCATAAAATTGCCAACATGAACAAAAAGCTGCTACTCCTCTGTCCCAGAGGGGTCAACAGAAGAGGGCCAATCATTCTTCATGACAATGCTTGACCACATGTTTCACTAATGACTTTCCAGGAATTGAGGGAACTTGGCTACAAAGTTCTTCCCCACACGGCTTATTCTCCAGACCTTTCTCCTACCAATCACTACTTTTTCAAGCATCATGATGCTTTCTTGTGAGAGAAGGAGTTCAAAAATCAAACCGATCCTGAAAATCCATTCAAAGAGTTCATCAGCTCCAGAACTCCAGATATTTATGTTCCTGGAATAAACAAACTTGTAACTCATTAGCAAAAATGTGTTGATTGTAATGGTACTTAGTTTGATGAATAAAATTTCTCCATTCTTAAAATATACTGTGATGAATTTCATGTTTCAAAACGTTGCTTACTTTTTACTCAGTCTGATACATAAATGTCCTTAGATTTGGAATGAGATGGGAATTTTTTATGTAAATAAAGTAAAATGACCTAATTTGGAATATTCCAAAAATGCAGAATAAAAGCAAAATGAATGCTTTAGAATGTGTAGAAACCATATCCGATTTCGAAACAATTTAGTTGTTACTTTACGCTACATTAGATCGAGCTAAAGTATGATTCGGAGCATACCAATAATAACTATTTTCTCGTTTAAGGAGTATAAAAGATTGCATTAAATAATATATCGCTGTTTCTCTGGAGACTGTTAGAATGATGTGGACGCCTCTGATGAAAATCCAATAAGGTCCGAAAATTGAATAAGGTTGTTCGTCATTTTTTTTTAAGTCTGCGGAGGAATGGCTAAAATTTGCCGTTTAGAATTATACCATGCGTTATACACACACACACCACACACACACACACACACACACACACACACACACACACATATATATATATATATATATATATATATATACAGAGAGAGAGAGAGAGAGAGAGAGAGAGAGAGAGAGAGAGAACGGGAGAGATAATGTAAACGTAAGATACAATGATCAAGATGTAGGAAGTTAGTGAGCTTCGAGCAATCCGTAGAACATATAAAAAGCAACTTCTAGAAACAATAGTGATCTATTGGCGCAGAAGGTTGAGAATTTTTCCCGTATCGTATCGTGTATATATATATATATATATATATATATATATATATATATATATATATATATATATATATATATATATATATATATATATATATATATATATATATATATATATATAAGGAAAATAAGAGATAGAAAATGCTAAAATAATTTTATTATGAAGAACATTTTAGTACCGGTTTCAGTCTTTGCGACTTTTTCAGCTTAAAGTAAAGCATGAAAAACATTTCAATTAAATTAAGATATTTCCATAGTTTTCAAATTACAAGGGACATTTTCCTTTTTTCTGCCTTTCTCTCTCTCGTTTACTCTTCTGAGGGCTCGGCAGTAGGGAGTAGTTAGTAGCAGATCTAAAAGAATATTTAATATGAAGGATAAGAGTTCTTGATTTTAATTGTTTAAGCAGCAGTAGCCGAGGAAGGAGGCGATGAAGAAGAAGAGGAAGAAGAAGAAGAAGAAGAAGAAGAAGAAGAAGAAGAAGAAGAAGAAGAAGAAGAAGAAGAAGAAGAAGAAGAGGAGAGTAGGAAAAGAAGAAAAAGAGTTCGAAAATACGGGAGTGGTATGACAGTAGTAGGATATTAGTGGAATCCTCTTAAATGGCCAAGTGACCTAAAAATGACTTGTTGTGGTCATAATAGTAGTAATTGGAATTGTTCTTAATAAATTCATGAGTAGTAACTGTCCTGAACATATCGTTTTAAATTTTTGCGAGGGTATTATTTTAAGGCCCTTGTAGTAGTGTCGTTTGTGGTGGAAGCATTCAAAAGGGGTTTATATTTTGCGATAAAATATGACTTTTTGCTAATGCTCTGATTATAGGTTGTATCGTTCCTGAATTTATTGAGAGGAAAAAATTCTGAAGTTAGGCTGTTCGTTATTGGCGCAAATGTCGATATGTTCACAGAATGCTATTTTTCTGTATTCCCGAATTTTAATCTAGGATCTATGTAGAGTCATCCTTTGACGTAGACTGTCTTTGGTTTGGCCTATGTATTGCTCTCGACACCCTGAGCAAGTTAACACATATATTAGGTCTTCCGAAGTACATTTGAAGTTGTTTTTCACTGTAAAATGTTGACCTTGTTTGAAATTACGTTGACGCATATACCGCATTTAAGTCTTCCGCATTTTTTTACTGACGGCTTCAGTGTTGTTGTTGAGTGTCTTTGGGCTTGTGTTAGGAGAATTTTCATAAGTTTTTGGTTGAAAGCCTGTATCAATTAGTGATGGTGAGTAGTTTCTGGTAGTGAGTGTATCTTTTAGTTCATATATATGACCTCCTTTGTATCGTTGGCGATTTTCTTTCTCCAGCTTCCCTTCTTTGGACGTTTTTTATATTTCTGATGAAGAGCTCCACTCGAAACGTGAATTCCTCTTTCTTTTCTTTCCTTTCCTCAGCATCCAATAACACTGCACTTATTCCACGTCCTCGCGTTGTTTTTCGTGTTTTTTCTTGCTTGTTCATGTTTGGATTGAGTATATATATACATATATACATTTCATATTTTGTATTTTGGAGTAATGAGTATATGTCGATTAGTGTGTTGAAGTTTTGAGCACATTTTAGGCTACCTGGTGCCATCCGCACTCTGGGTATATATTTTCGCTGGATTTACTTTAAGAAATCCGCAGTGTTTGTTGCGATAATAATAATAATTTCTGAAGTAATCAGAAGATGGATTTGGTATTAATCTTTGTTTTGAACAACGGTCATTTACACCCATCCTGCTACTATCCCTTATGGGTGGGATTCCGTTCAACATGTTGTATTCCATCCATTTTACAGTCTGAGTCTTATCAGGTACATAAAGTTGTGTCTCCCTAAAGATCCTGAGTTTTTGGCTGTCACGTTTGTTATGTGTCCGTCTGGTTATGACCTTTACTAGACTGGTCCTTATTCCATTACTTGCAATTCACCTACCTCTTACATGCATTCTAAGTTAAGGAAACAAGACTAATCTTATACGAATTATTATTCCAATTAGTAAGTATATGCACTCTATTTCCTGACCATGTCTAACTTAATAGCATCAAGTAGTGTAATCTTCTAGGTCATATTTTAGGATACATTTCACTTAAATAGGGAGTTGTTATTCACCTAGATATACCCAATCTTTGCTGGTTTGTCTAATATTTGTTGGCGGAATTTGTTCAGATACCGTCTGAATGTTATGAGGCCTTTTTTCCTCTTTGATTTCTCTCATGATAATATTGAATAAATCAGGATAAATTGATGATAAAACACTTGTATCGCAATGGCTCTGGGACCAGTCTTTGAGTGAATTGCGAACAGGATGCCAGCATTGTGTGGACGATGTACAAATAATATACTGAATAAAACTTACATTGTACAGATAATATACAGGAGTGAATCTTTTACATCGGTAGATCTTTCGGTCATATGAAAATACATGTAAAATAAAATATGCATACAAAGGAGTTCGTATAAAATGTATCTGGAAAGAAATCATAACCTGGGTTTTACAGTCATCGACAAAGCCAAATAATATTCGAAATTTGAGGATTAAGCATGTTCTCGTTCTTAATATATAACACCTTATACAGACAACAACAAAGAGTTGTGCGATGCAAATTTGCTAATGTAATAATAACAATCTGCTCACGTTGAATCCCATGATGCCAACGTCTGTGCATATTAGATTTAAGCTAATTCTTTATTTTTCTTTACATAGGTTTTAAAATTCTTTACAAAGGTTTTAAAATTGATGTATTGGTTTTGAATTTACTTTCTTATCTCGAGCTTTCCCGACATACATATATACAAATACAAATACACAAACACACACATACATACATACATACATACATACATACACACATACATACACACATACATACACACACACGCACGCACACACACACACACACACACACACACACTCACATATCATTCCGAACTTGTTAGAGTGATTTCAACTCTGATACTTGTCGGCGACGTGATAGCAAATGCCTTTTATTTGTTGTTATGACGTTAGCTAATATTCTGATTTATTTATCTTACTCTGAGTAACATGATTGTGTATGATAAACCGCTTAAATATCGAGGAGACTTTTTGAAACATTAAAATTAGAAATTTATTTTAAGACGATTTTTTCGTTCCGAAGAAAATATAACTATATCGAAGAGAGTTCACTAAAAATATTCCATTTGAAAATGAGATTGAATGCGAAAACCAGGTCAATTTAATTTCAATATCAGTCAGACATTTTCACTTCTTTGTCAATAATTTCTTCATTTTTTTTTTTCACAGGCATACGTAGAATGGTTGAAAAGATTACTTTCATTACATTTCATCTTATTTACAAAGAGAATTTCACCAGTTTCTAATTAGCTACACAAAAACCTTTACTCTGTTTTTTATTTTATTCTTTTATCATGCTGTAACAAGAAAGTAACCACCTTCTAATTTCCCTGAACTCTCTTTTTTTTTAAAACCTCCTAAATAATTTTAGACTTAACTGGTACGAAACAGTAACAGTGATCTTCGCAGTTTTATAAATGGTGCTAATTATAAATACTTAGAAAATGATATTCAATGAAAGCAGACACAGCTTGGAAGTAACTATTCTTCACACAATTTATTATGAGCAACGAAAATAAAATGAACAGAATCTCGTATTTCTTATTTATTTCTTAATAGAGAGAGAAACTATACATTTTCAGTCAGGAAGTTTATTTCATTTGACAGTAGTCTGTGAAATCAAATACATTTCATCGCAATTCGTCTATAGTTAACCCATCACGTGACTTACTTCAGTTAATGTCGTTGATGGAAAAATTGAAATAATATATTTCCAGTTGTTAAATCAGATCTGTTCAAATATCTCAGTGTCGCAAATGGCTGAGTTGTTAGGGTGTTCGATATTTTTGATGCTAGCAGCGCTGATGTAATGTGTCTCCGATCAATTCACCTAAATTTACGGTCTAGTACACCGTGATGTAAATAGATACAAAGGAAAGATACAACTTTTCAAAGACAGTTACTGGAGAAATGCTTGAATAATGAATATTTCGATAACTTTCAAGCCAAGCAGGCGAAAAGAGATTGTCCAGTAAATTCTGCACAGAAACACGATTCTTCCGAAGATACGGTCTACCTTCACATCTAATACGTAATCTTTATTTGGCATTCGCTAGTCACAGACAACATGCTACATAACCCATCAAAGTATATAGAATTGCAGAACCCCTATTGATCTTTACAGGTGTTTTTAACTAAATGGAATAGCTAAAATCTTCATCCGAAGACTACATTTCCTCTTCAGTACAGGTCAATAGGTAATGCTCTGCAAAATTTGGTAATTCCGATAAAACGGAGTGGTGCTACTGCTTCATTCATACGCCTCCTAAAGAATATCTAAGCGGAAACTGTTTGGCTGATTGGCAAACTTTTACTTACCAGCATAGTATAATATTTAGCCAAGACATGCTACTTTTCTCAATCTATGTATCTTTATTTCTGTGTTCTCTCAATATATTAATCAATTTTGATACTACTACAAAGACTTATTCCTGCTCGTAGTAGCATTTACACACCACTCAGGTTCACTTGACCCTCACATAAAACACTTTGACAATTTCTTTAACATTTTTCTTTAATCATTGATCTACAGATGTTCACGCTCAACGTATTAAAAACCCGTGTTGTTCTGTGCAGCCTCGGAAACCATCTGAAAGTTATGCATGCTGCCCTTCCTCTCGCTTAAGATATAAAAAGAGTCGCAATACAGCTGTGGCCCATAAATATCGGAAATACTTGCGTACTTAGTTATATATAGTGGTATTATTAATGAGAGGTAAATGGTTCATGCATGTTAGATATCAATCTTTTAATATGTATGTAGACATAGTTATATAAATATGTAGACATAGTTTATATAACTATGTAGATATATTGGTTTCAAAGTTTGGCACAAGGCCAGCAAGTTTGGAGCGAGGAGGGGATAAGTCGATTACATCAAACCCAGTGATCAACTGGTAACTTCTTTATCGACCTGGAAAGGTGCTAAGCATTTTGCCCGGCGTGCTATTGATTTTGCCAGTTCACTGCCTTTATTTGAATGAAGATTAATGATTCTTCGAGCATAGGAATCAGCGATAGGAACGTGAAAAGACAACAAATAACTACGTGAACTTTCATTCCTATTTCTGCTTCACATTCATTGGTGATCAGTGTATCCACTCATTTACATACAGTAAATATGTATATCTACCCATAAACGATAGTCACCTATACGCACGGTAAAAGAGCCTCTATGACAATACGAGAAATAGGAAAACATTTTAGATTGTATAGTTCTAGATATACTATGTCTGAATAAAAGATATGGTAGGCATAAGTGGATCATCTTCAATATAAATTTGACCGAACAACGAAAGTAACACATCACATTCTAGATATGAGAGAGCACTGCGCAGCCTGATGTTTGCTATGAGAAAATATAAATAGAATTTCACCTTTACATGTATGATAGGTTTCAATTATTATTAAACAGTTAACTGTTAGCAATCATCAGTAACTACATCGTCATTCACGTTGTCTTTCGTGCCTGCTATAAAAAAGCAGAAATAATTTATTCTATTGAGAAGCATATCATGAGATTATGAGACCGAGAAGATCGGGAAATGCTGATGAAGTTTCGAACTGCATTGTTTCAAGTTAAGCATAATATACAAAATGAATATCATTAATTAAAAAGATACAACTTGAGCGCAGACATGTCTTACCCTTTTATATATATAGACATACATACATATACATACATACATACATACATACACACACACATACACACACACACACACACACACACACACACACATAAACTATTGTGCTTACACACAGACGCACACACACACATGTATAGTTGAAGATATAGATATGTCATTATATTCATCTATATGCATTTACGTATTTAAATGTACGTATTAATGAGAACGCGCTATCGTAGAAACAGTCATTTTAAATTTCTTCGAATATCTGTGTTAAGAATAAGAGCTTATAAATCACCGCAAAGAAAAATTGTATTTCCAAAATTTTATTATCTGGAGAAGTATCAATTGCTTATATTCATGAATGAACACACATGAATACACACACATACACACACACACACACACACGCATACATGCATACATGCATATACACACACACACACATACTTACACACATTCATTGATACATACATACATACATACATACATACGTATATACATACATACATACGAAGACTGAAGACATCGACTCGTTTATTGCAAACTGCGAGAGAATGTCTTCCAGATACTAGATATTATCTTGCCATCGGACATGATACGGTGACGAGAGCAGTCTGGAAAAAGATAAGAAAAAAGAAAAACACCAACAAACGAAGTTGACTATATTGCAGCCATCTGTCAAAAGAATATCGGTGAAAATTTTGAAAAATTAAATAGCTTCCAAGTTAAGACACAGCCGCCTAGATATTGCAGTGTGGAATCATAACGAAAAGATATGCTCCGTTGTGAAAATCGACTGCCTTTGGAGCCACAATGTGGTGAGAAAAATATTTAAGTAGGACATCTATGGACCACTGAAAAGATTTTTTAAAATACAGTAATACGATACATTTTCATCTTCATGCTTACCACCCATCCTGGAGCAAAGGGCGGCGAGCTCGCAGAACCGTTAACACGCCGGGCGAAATGCTTTGTTGTATTTCGTCTGCCGTTACGTTCTGATTTCAAATTCAGCCGAGGACGACTTTGCCTTTCATCCATTCGGGGTCGATTAAATAAGTACCAGTCATGCGCTGGGGTCAATGTAATCAACTTAATACCTTTGTCTGTCCTTGTTTGTTCTCACTATATTTAGCGCCTCCTGTGGGCAATACAGAAATATATATATATATATATATATATATATATATATATATATATATATATATATATATATATATAAATATATATATATATATAATATAGTTTTAGGGAAATTAATTTTGATTTTTTATAAATTGATTTTAATTGAGTTTTTACCTGTAATTTTGGATTTTGTCCCTAATATTGTTATATATATATATATATATATATATATATATATATATATATATATATATTATTTCAATTAAAAAAAAGTATGGTTGAACTTGGCTTTTAGGAAGAGAATGCAACTTGTGAAATCTATGCTACAAATGATTACTATATGTGGCACATTTAAAGTCTCCAAGAAAGTTTGAAAATTTAAAGGAAAATGAACAAAACAATCAAGCAGTTGGCCGGTCAAAATTAACTCTAAAGGGAAGTAGAAAATATACATACTTATGAATGTGCTTGTGCATAGCGGGACGCGTGAATATTTCACGGAATTAATGGTAAACTTATTGGGTTATTTCTGAAGACTTTATCCCCCCCCCCCTAAAAAAAGCTGAAAGCGTTGCCTGTGTTATATTTGTACCAAAAGATAGTCGCTCGTCTGCTGATCACTGAAAGATCAAGGAAATTGGATTACGATGATTACTTAATGCACTTTATAAATACACTTTATTTACTTTATGCACAGTTTTATAGACTTAGTATACAGCAGTCTCCCTCTTTATCACTCACTCTTCGTCTTACCCTTTTTTTCGCTCTCCTTTTACTTTCGCTCTTCGCTTTTCCCTTTAATTAATGGCGTGAAAGTTACTGACGGGCTAAGTAACGAAGAAAGAAAAAGCTTATTTTTAAAAAATTAACACATTTCACTCACTACTACCTCTGGCCCTACCCCACCTCTACCACCCACCCCACCCCTTCAACTAATCATGTGGATGCATTACAGACGGGCTAAGTAACGGAGAAACAAGTAGACTTATTATAAGATGATTTATACGAAAAATAGTATTCACAAAATTATTGTAAACAATAAGGTACTATGTAACGGAGACATGTTTACTCTTTCTAATGCTTTGGACGACCATAGAGAGACTCTCCAATTGAAATGGTTTCTGTTTTATTCTACATTGTGACTAATTTGCAGAACTATCCAACTGCACATTTTAATATGAAAGTTAATAATCCGGGTATATGCTTGCGTTTGCAGAAGAGAAGTGTTACTTAATCATCGTAACGTTCTTTTATTGTATTTGTGCGTGTGTATTTATGTGTGTGTGTGTGTGTGTGTGTGTGTGTGTGTGTGTGTACGTGTGTGTGTGTGTGTGTGTGTGTGTGTGTGTGTGCGTGTGAATTTGTTTATATCGGTGTGTTTATGAGTGCTTGCATACATTTCTGTCTATAAGTGTATGCTTTTACATGGCTGTATCTCATAATTATTGTCTGCTTGTCTTTTATACATCATACTATCAGCTGAAAATTATCATTTTTAACTGTTTGCTAGATATCAAGTAATTTATTATCAAGGTACAATAATTGTCTTCCTCTTCTTGCGTGTTCATGAACGTCTCTGTGATTTGAAGCAGGGCTTACATTGGAATGAAAAAAAAAAGAACAATAATAAGAAAATCGACTACTTCAGCCTTATTTTATTATATACTTTTGATGTTTCCTTTTCTTGCTTCGCTCTATCTATTAATGTGAAATTTTGTCATTGAAGTAAGTTAATGCAAAATGTATTTTATGATATTATTAATGAGAATGTGTGTGAAAGAGAGAGAGAGAGAGAGAGAAGAGAGGGAGACAGACAAACAAAAAAGAAGATTTCGAGTGGGCGAGTTTATGTTTGTATGATATGGGGAAAAGGGGTTTGTTTGTCTGCGTGGTTTGGTGTGTGTAGCAGGAAGAAACTGCATTGGCTGAAAGACATCGATATAAAACTGGTTTCGCTTCCCGGTTATATCCAATCCACCTTCTGTATAACAGGCAAGGAATACCGATGGCATCTTGTATTCCGCTGATACACCCAGCTACGCAAGCACAAGCACGCACGAACACACACACACACACACACACACACACATACACACACACGCACGCACACACACACACACACGCATACACACACACAAACACACACGCAAGCACACATACACAGACAAAGGCACATACACTTGTACTAATTGATATTTTTTGTAGTATCGGTATATCTTTATATTTCTACACTTGAAGCAATACACATATATACAGGAATGTACTCTCACACACATATACATATGACATAAGGAGATAGACAGACAGAGAAAGAAGCGAGCAAGACCACACTGTGTGCATGCACATGTGTGCATGCACATGTGTGCATGTATGTTATTGTGCGTATGAGTGCTTGCGAGTATTGTGATGACAAGTGAAATTACTATTTTATAATATGTGATAAACTTCCACATTGATATCGATAACATTTTTTATCCTAAATCGTAACACTCTCCAGTTGGTAGGCCAGCAGAGATGGCGAAATAACTGCTGATCCTCATCCTGACTTCCAACTTAACTCTTCTCTCTTGCTCCATAGCTAGCAAAAGGCTCTTTCTCCTGCCTCTCCCACCTTGAACCCAGTGATCCTTCGCACTTTTCCTCTCGTTCCAGTGGTTGTAAACTTCCTCCATACCGCCTAGGCAAGGGATCTGTTTCAGCCAACCTCGACTATGAAAAGCCATGCCTGCAATCCCTTCTTGCAATCTTGCAGAATGCTCTCGCACAACTGAACTACTTCCCCAATGAATAATATTATAATGGGCTGATTATCCCACAGACTTTTGAATTCTTAATGTAACACTCACAAAAACTGAACATGAGATATTCGCTTACACACAGCTCCGTCTGCACAAATTTCCCTACAAGGCTCTAGGATGACCTTAGAGTAAGTAATAGACATTTTCTCAAGACCCCGCTAGTCAGGAATGACCTCACAATTTTGCGTTTGTTTCAATAGCAGCAAGAAACGATTCTACAAGAAGTCATAATGTTGGTGTTAGTGGAAGAAACGATGAAGAAAAAAACTGCTGAAAAACGAAATGAAAGTGAAGAATAAATACAGAAAATTGGGAAAACGAAGTTAAAGCAAGTGAGCTAATATAAAGGCGTCTGCTAATTCCATTGTTCTTCTTTTTAAAACAGATCAATGCTTATCATTGCAAGTTATCTACCTGTCCGCTACAGTGCAAACGTTTGCTTAAGTAGTTGAGACAAAAGTCTTTGATAAAAGTTTGCCTCCAGTAAAAACCGTAAACACATGCGTATATGTATGTATGTATGAATGTATGTATGTATGTATGTATGTATGTATGTATGTATGTATATATATATATATATATATATATATATATATATATATATATATATATATATATATATATACACATATATGAATGTATATATGCATATATAGCTATATAAATACATACATATATATGTGTATTTACATATATAGATATATATATCTATGGATATACATTCATATACAAACATATACGTGTGTGTGTTCCTCTGTATATATGTAAATACGTATGTATGTATACATGTGTGTATATATATATAAATGTGTATATGTATATATATATATATGTGTGTGTGTGTGTGTGTGTGTGTGTGTATAAATGTGTCTATGTATATATATATATATATATATATATATATATATATATATATGTATATATATATAAATGTACGTATATGAATGCATATATATACACGAATATATATAAATATATATATACGTATATGAATTTATATACATACATGTATATATATGTGTATGTGTGTTCATATATATATGAATGTGTGTGTGTATATATGTATATATATATATATATATATATATATATATATATATATTTATATATATATGTATATACATATACGCGTCCATATATATGTATATTTGCATATATATATGTTCATATATTTATATATATTTATATATTTATACATACTTGTTTTTGTGCGTGTATGATATATGTATATATAATTGATGGTTCTTGCTAATACACCGATAGAAGTGTAGGATTACCAAATTAGAGTCCGCGGTTGCCGTGTCATCTGTTGTAGACATTTTGATTGTTTGCCTTGACAAGCACAAAATCCGTTAGGATAAATTGCCTAAGTCACTTGGTTAAGACACCATTCATCTATATACTTTGGTCAAATACTCAAATTTCAAAGATATTTTCTTTATTCATCTCTTCCTGTGTTTACTGCTATAGTTATGTATCAGAAGAAACGTAACCCACTACAAACTTCCAATCAATGTTTCCCTCCAGACAGTATAAACGTTTTCACAAGCTAATTTTTGTCTCTTGTAAGTACTCATCTAAATTATATCAAAATGACTGAGTTGTAGCCTAACCATCAACAATGAGGTATAAACTGCTGATGAGACGAATCAGCGTTTTGATTTTGACTTATTTTTTAAAAAGTTAATTCAGGAAATGGTTAACTTCAGAATTTCACATTCACTTAGACAATGAATAGTTGTAACATCAGGATAACTATTACTCTAGTGAACCCTCGGCAAATTAGAAGCTTATGCCGTAACATGTATGCGGTTATTAGTAAGAATTTCCATAACATTAAATCACTTGAAATGGCAAAAACATTAAAACGAACATCATATACAGGAAGAACTATAGAAGCAGCACTAGATCTGTTCTCTTCCAATTTCGATTATAAAATATTACTTAGCTTAGTTAAATTCGTTTATTGATACTATAAAAGTTTTTGTTTTTTTTCTTGAAAAGCTAAAATTCTTTTTTTATGAATAGATGTTCTGTTTCAAATTTAGATATAACCATTTTTAAAGTTGGGATGAAATTCGACTGCTATTTCTAAGAAGCCTTTGAAAGTTACCTGACTTTCATTAAATTTTTTCTTCCTTTTTGCGCTTGGAGTAGGACAATATATTCGTGGACCGAACATTGACTTTATTCGCAGGGGTTTCATTTACGTTGTTTAGGCATTTTAAAAGGAATTTAAGTTAAGTTTACATATTTTCCTGTCTACTTTGACAAATCTTGGAATCTTTAAAAATCAACATACATTATTGTTTATTTTCATTTCAGCTCTAATAGAACATGCCCATGATAAACTATTTTCCAACTATGACAATTCCGCTATTTTAATTCACATATAGCGTATGTAGAACGATACAATGCTATATATCGTTCCTATTCTCAAGATGGTAATGTATCATTTGAAAGAGATTTAGTTGCTAACACATTGATTACATCTTTCTGGATTCGCTTCAAATTTGTTGATTGTCTTCGCTAAAGCAATATCTATTAATCCAGATGTAATAACTATATCTTAAAAACTACTCTTTCTATACAGTAGCTGAATGACTTTTATATCTAGATGTAGTACAGTTTGAGATGAAGAGACGAAAACAAATAATTTTGCACTTTTTTAAGTAATGCGTATCACAGATTTATGTCTATGAAGAAACCTGATGTTGTGACATTCATTGTCTTTAATGAGTATTAATAATATATTTCAAAGAAGACAGCCGAGAATTGAGTTCCTCAATAAAGGCGCCTCATTTTTTCTATAAATGTTCATGCAAATCATTTTATTATATTTCCAACACAACAATTAAGTTACAAGTATGATAAAATAACATCTTGAGAAAATCACGTTGTGCCAAAACATAAATTGACAACAATTGCAATTGTATACATTACGAAATTGCCATACTTACTAACTTCGATTGATTGGGCTTCACTGCGGTTACTTGAGCAGCTAGAAATAGAATAGTAATCTTACTCAATTCACAGCAAACCGTGTAAAGTAAAGGAAGAAGTAAGTATTCAAGTATGTAATCTCGGTCATACATTCAGAAGACGATATGATGCCGTTAATGATCTGACACACTGGGAAAAGGCAGACTATATCTCAATTTATTAATAGCTGATCATGACTCGTCCTGTTGAGTTGAATTATTGTGTATATCGATTACATACATACATACATGTGTGTGTGTGTGTGTGTGTGTGTGTGTGTGAGAGAGAGAGTGAGAGAGAGAGAGAGAGAGAGAGAGAGTTTAAAGGGGCATATTATCCAGGCGGATATTGTGGTAGCTCACAGTTATAGTTCCAGGATACGGCTAACCCCATCAATTAATATATAACGTCTATGGCTCCTAGTTATCATTCATGCTATAAATTCCGTCGATTGGAAATTCCATGTTCATTTCACTGGATGGTAATATTTTCTGGAGTGTATATTTGTAACAATTATCACGATAGATAATATGTAGACTGGTACATGTTATGGTTACGATTACTTACACGTGGAAACACGTATAGGTGTTATAGCCCCCAAAATATGCAGTATGACATTTTGAAATAATAGGAAATCAATTTTGAGGATGTTCTTGTCTCCATATTTTCGATTGTTATAATTGCTTATATTTATATGTGTGTGTGTGAGTAGGTGTGTGTGGAAAGAGAGAGAGGATTAGAGATACACACATACACGTGTGTGTGTGTGTGTGTGTGTGTGTGTGTGTGTGTGTGTGCGTGAGTGTGCGAGCGTGCATATTATCAATGATGGCTGGTTAATTCTCCAGTTCTGCTTTATGTTGTAGCGAAAAAGGATCAGAGAGGGAGTAAAAGAGAGACACGAGAGCGTTAACATAAGAAGCTTCGTGGCAAGCGATTCTAAACTTTGTCGTTTGTAAACATCCTCAGATATCTACTCTATCATTTACTCATTCTTTTCTTCATTTTCTTCCTCCTCTCTCTCCCTATCTTTCTTTCTCTCACATTGACTTTTTGCACTCTCTCCCCACTTTTCTCTTTCTGTCTGTCTCTCTCCCTTTCTCTCGAAC
>NC_142928.1:152069689-152074689 GCF_046866305.1 Octopus bimaculoides
CGCCTTCCAAAGAAATATTACGGTGAAATGAATATTGCATTCATCTTCTTATTCTGTAATAAGCAATTCTGTAGCAAATTCTTCTAGGTGATGAATGCAATATTTTAATCAATGATTTATTCAAGTTATGTAAACCAATTGATCGATAATATCATATTAGTAAAACGTTTAGTATTCGTACAACACTAGAATTTCCATTGATAAAATATTACGTCGATATTAATGATGATACTATCTCTATTGCTACGTAACACACATACACACACATGTATATATGCATGTATGTATGTATGTATGTATGTATGTATGTATGTATGTATGGATGGATGTGTGTGTGTGTGTATGTATATATATATATATATATATATGCGCGTACTCACATACTCACACACACACACACACACATATATATGTATACGAGAGGGTGCTTAAAAGTCCCTGGTTTTAAGGGTATCATGAAAGGCCTGGTTGGAAGCCCGACCTTCCGAGTTGTTTTACAGAGCTTAGAAAAACTGAAGGACTGCTGCAATAGGTGTGTGAATTGGAGAGGGGAATATGTTGGATAAAATCATAATTAACTGATCCTCCTGTATTTTCTGTTTACCCAAATCTAGAAACATTTCAGCACCCCTTTTATATATGTGTGTGTGTGTGTGCGTGTGTGTGTGGTGGGGTGCATGCGTGCGTGTATATATGTATGTATGTTCGTATGTATCTATATATGTATAATCGAGTCGAGATGCATATTTCTAGTTATGGGATATAACCGGTCGGAAAGTTACCGACGGGTTCGCACTTTGCATTGAACTTTACAATATTCGCGACTGTAAAAAATGGATTAAAACGAAAAAGGAGGAAATTGTAACATCTTCCGGAATGGAACGAGAAGATACTTTCCATAATCTGATGTGAACTGTGGCCGATGGGGGTTAACAGTGCCTGCATACATGTTTTCCATTATCTAGTTCTGTAATGGAGTCGACCACGTTGCCAAAATGAATTTTCTATCATGAGGGCATTGAATTAAAGTTTATTGCAAAGTTTATTGCAAAGTTTATTCACTTGTTATTTACACACCATACTGAGGTAACCCACAGCCTAACAAATGTTGCCCAACTTCACTGCTGGAATGTGCACCTCGTCTTGAAAATTATTGGTCTATAGTGAGTATTTCCAATGAGTTCTTAGAAGCTCTCTCGACGACGGATATAGTTTTATCTGCACCATATACTAGCTATGTTTCGACAACTTTGTTAATAAAATACGCATTAAAATCTGGAGGTAAGTTTTATATATTAGGAATGAAAGCATTTTCTGAACGCATCTATAGTTATGTGATTAAGAATTTCGATTTGCACCAGCATGGTTTTCTTTCTTGGGCAAATATTTAATATAGCAACCTTAAGAAGTCTTATGTCTTGCGAATAAAATTAGATAGATGGAAATATTTAACGTCACCACTTTAGTGGATCCACTTTTAAAAAACATTCAGACTTGATGTTTTGTAGCAATTCTTCCAACAACATCAAGCAATTAATGATATTCCACCACACATATACACACATGTTTTCGAGATCCTGGACAAAGATTATAGATCTACCTCTTCGCGAATGATATCACAGAAATAAGAATAAACTATTACGTAATTCATTACTTTCTCTACAGCATTTGACGTGTGAGAGACAAAATATTTCCCATGTCGAATTTCGAACTATTTCAAAAACCTGGCTTGCTGTAATATCCCTCTAGTCTATATCAGGTATGTCTACTTTTGAAGTTATTATACTAAGATTCGGATAGAATAATGCAGCGATATTCTTTATTTGATAAGTTCATTGACGAATATTAATGAGTAGATAATGAAATTTTCCTCTTTCTTTTCTCTGCGCCCAATTACATGACATACATAATTGCGCCTGAGATAATCATATTTGAAATCCAGAGAGCGATAATGAAAACTTCGTTATATTTAGAGAAGCAGATGAAATTTAATTATTATGATCCACATTATTTGTAATAAATTAACGCTTAGGTATATTAACTTTAAGTTTATGCTAGGCTATAACAGTATCACAAACAAAGATAATGCTTCCGGCGAAAAATATATAATTATAACTGGTTAACATGCATAGAAGAATATTTTAGGAATATTTATTATCGTTAATTCAATATATGCTGGATTCTAGTTTGTTTCTCTTTGATGAAATAGATGTTGTTATCGTTGCTGAAACCCATGTTAACATTGAATCAAGTACGCGTATAATCAAAGGCATTCAAGCCATTACTATCCATTTGTTTAGAAGTATCGAGGTCTATTCATGTAGAAATATGTGGTTGATATATCTAGAAGACTGAGTGACTACTTAAAGATTCCTGTGGGTGCGATATATTGACGTCAGGCCAACCGCTCACATCTTTTAACCGAAACTTAGCATTTTCTCAGTCGAAGGAAAACCATAAATTTCCACTTAATGACAAACATTAAAAAGGGTACCCGTTGCGATTTTAATTCCCGGTTGAATGTATTTCATTTCACCTACAGCCTTACTGCTTTCGAAAAAGCATGAACAACACATTTCTGTTTGTTTTCATATAAAATATAGAAGGCTTATGTAAGTTTATTAAAACAAAAAAAATCAAACAACTATACATGTTTATCGGATATATATGTAAGGTGCCTGGTCCTAGGCGCACAACCGTACACTTCTAGGGGTAATAACACTTGTAGAGGGATTAGGTCATGATCAAATTTAGTACCAAATGCATTAAAGCAATGACCATCATATTTCCTTTCAGAAAACTCAGGACATCATTTGATTTGATAAAGATTTACTGCGATTTCTCGTCGGGTGCATGTGGATATTCTTTCATTTACTAATTGATACTTTGTGTGTGATGACTTCCTCCATTACTTCATTTGTTTACTTCTTATTTTTGTGTTGTGGCTTTTGCTCAACAAACGCATATACAAATCATACACTTATTTATTTTTCTATGAATGTTCAGAAAAGCAAAAAGGAAAAGAGACAAAAGTATATTTTTGTTTCTAGGATTTCATTCCAGTGATTCTAAATCAGGGATTTGAGTTGTTTGTTATTTTATTGTCTTTTAGAAATCTTGCTTTTTTATTTTTTTCGTATTTGATAATTATCACTTTGAATATTTCTACGTCGTCATTTCACTTACCATTCGTGGTCAGGAACGCATATTCTGCTTCTTTTTTTGCAGCTGTTGCTTATAACCAAGTCTGCGTTGATTTATCAATCTTATGTCTAAAGGCTTTCAAACCATTATGGTCATGTATATTTGTATATGTAGAACAACATTGAGAAATTCATCCTTCAGATGTGACTTGAAGGACATTTGGTTGCTAGTTCTAACAGGACGAAATATCACGTAGATATTTCCTTGTTGCTTTTGTATGGTTTTCATATCATTACCTATTAATAATGAAAGCAATTCAATCATAAATATATTTGCTAAACTTCAATGCCTTCGGAAATATCTTAAGAGAAAAAAGATGTCATTCAGAAGTTTTGTAGTATTTATTTTATCCCTTTACGTTCCGATTTTAAATCCTACGAAGATTAACTTTGCAATTCATAATTAACAGATCAATTAAATAAAGTACCTGCCACCTACTGTATCGATTTACTCGATTATATCTCTCATCGAAAATTTTGTAACATATTTATTTGCTTTGAAACAAAAACAAACAACGTCATGGGAATAAATGAGCTCCGCCAAAATATCTTCCTGAAAACGCTCATGATAAGGCCAGTACTCAGTATAGTAGAGCGAGAGAAATAGAAATAAATAATTGGGACTTCACAATTCCCTAATTTTTTTACAGAGCTTCCCAAAGATAAATAGTAACATCAATCCCTATTGAACGTTAATTAATAGAAACAAAATAAAGAAACTACATAACGTAAAGCATGAAAACCGGTCCTATGTTGATTGTAACGTCTTCAATCTCCTCAGGCTATACACAGAAGAGGGGAGAATATATAATAATATAATGATTCACTAACAAGAATTGTCCTAAAATATTTCTGCATTGATTTACTTTTCGTTTATGGTGAGAATAGTAATAGTAGTAGTGGAGGTGGCGGCCGCGATAGCTGTGGTGGTGGTTGTAGGGAAATTCAATCACAGATATTGCTAGCGGGGCTGGAAAATAATTCATTTTAATTAAAAATATATAAAATAACAAGAAATGTGATTGAAATAATGATGGTATTCCTTTAATGATATTATTAATAGTAAATGTCTTAATTGATAGCTTTAGTGCAAGTTTCGTGAGAAAATCCATTCTGTTTTCGTAGTAAGGATTCTTTACAGAATTAACGCTAGAAGGGATCAGATGTCTGCAATACATGGACAGAATATCTCGTTAGGTGTGCTGACGATATATATATATGTGTGTGTGTGTGTGTGCGTGTGTGTGTGTGTATGCGTGTGTGTGTGTGTGTGTGTGTGTGTGAATATTTCTGTGTGTGTGCGTACGTGTGAGTATGTGTACGTGTGCGTCTGTGTGTGTGTGCTCACACAATTATAACTCAAAGGTATGATACCATGTTATGATAAAAAAATTAAATACAATGGTTTGTTACATACTTGCGATTGCTGCATTCTTACAAGTTCTTCAGATGTACGTATGTATGTGTGTGTGCGTGCGTGTTTGTGCACGTGTGAGTGTATGTAAGTATATATGTGTATGTATATAATATATATATGTACACACACACACATATATATATATCTGTATCGAAATGTATGTATGCATGTAGTATATATATATATATATATACAAGTCACTCGAACATGTAGACTATTTTATGTTCACTTTCTTTTCAAAAAAACTTATGTATCTATCTACATATATAGATGTAGATAGATAGTTAGATAGATAGATAGATAGATAGATAGATAGATAGATAGATAGATAGATAGATAGATAGATAGATAGATAGATAGATAGACGGAGGGACGGATAG